>NC_071627.1:25147500-25438780 GCF_014839835.1 Dryobates pubescens | reverse complement strand
ATGTATCATGCCCTCGATGTCCCATGAGATTTAACCTCAAGAACAGCCAGGTCAAAGACAGTACATCTCACTTCAGGACAAGCAGCATGTTGAGAATACCTGAATGTCATTACATGATCAGGCAGGCAGAGAGCGGCAAGCTCAACAAACTGAAATCACAGTGTTTTCAAAAGACATAGTCATTAGTTATTTTCAGGGAAGGCATTGCTTCATTAACATTTTGATCTAAACGATGATATTCTACTGTCCTAGAGCAGAGGCCATCCCTCCATCTCCGGCTCTGGACCAGCAAGAAGATCTGAAAGAGAAAGAAACAATTTGATATTTATTAAGTCTGTTACACGTCCACCACGTTCAGTCTCATTTCTTACCACCATCATCTAGGAACCCACTGTAACTATGCAAACCAACTGTACTGGGAAAAGAGGAAATCACAGAGGGTGGTTTAAGTGAGAACAGGGAAAGAAAAAGGAGAATCTAAATAAATGTGACTGCTGTCTCACACAAATATATGCCACTATCAATGTACTTAAGAGTATTTTCTGCTACCAGAATTATTTGCAAGTGCTAAAAAGCAGTATCAAGGCAGCTTTTCAGTCACACAAATGACATTACAAGCATTATTTTACTTAAGGAGCAAAGGAAGGTAATTTTTATCACCTACTACTTCTGGTACCTGAAGGGGACCTATAAGAAAACCGGGGAGGGACTTTCTACAAGGACTTGCAGTGATAGGACGAGGGAGGGTGGATTTAAGATGGAAGAGAGCAGATTTAGATTAGAGACTAGGAAGAAATTCTTTACAGTGAGGGCAACAAGGCTGGTGAGAGGCCTTGAGCACAAGCCCTATGAGGAGAGGCTGAGGGAGCTGGGATTGTTTAGCCTGGAGAAGAGGAGGCTCAGGGGTGACCTCATTGCCCTCTACAACTACCTGAAAGGTGGTTGTAGCCAGGAAGGGGTTGGTCTCTCCTCCTAGGCAAGCAGCACCAGAACAAGGGGGGACAGTCTCAAGCTGCACCAGGGGAGGTTTAGACTCGAAGTGAGGAGAAAGATCTTCACTGAGCGAGTCATTCGTCATTGGAATGTGCTGCCCAGGGAGGTGGTGGAGTCACCGTCCCTGGAGGTGTTCAAGAGGGGACTGGACGTGGCACTTGGTGCCATGGTCTAGTCATGAGGTCTGTGGAGACAGGTTGGACTCGATGATCCTCGAGGTCTCTTCCAACCTTTGTGATACTGTGAGGATAGTGAGACACTGGAAGAGGTTGCACAGGGAGGCTGTCGATGCCCCCTCTCTGGAGGTGTTCAAGGCCAGGTTGGCCTTGAGAAGCCTGGTGTAGTAGGAGGTGTCCCTGCCCATGGCAGGGGGCTTGGAAGTGGATGATCTTTCAGGTCCCTTCCAACCCAAACCATTCTACATTCCCTCGAAGTTAAATTCACAAAGGTAAATCAGTCTTCAGCATTTCCCCCCATAAACACCTGGCACATTCCAGATAAGCCATTGCATTGTAAAGCTGAAGTTTGGGGTTTTTTTGAACTGCGTTCTTTTCAGTTCCCCAAATCCTTGACCAAATCAGTGTTCTGCACAAGTATAAACACTACATTTCCCTCATAAGTTAACTAAAAGCTGTGCATGCATCTGTACTGGGTCAGCCTGAGCTGAAGTTCCACTTTTCAGGCTACCAATCTAACCATAGAATGGTCTGGGTTGGAAGGGACCTCCAAAGTTCATGCCCCTCTGCAGTCAGCAGCGGCATCCCCACCTAGATCAGGTTGCCCAGAGCCCTGTCAAGCTTCACTTTGAGTATCTCCAGGGATGGGGCCTCAACCACCTCCCTGGGCAACCTGTTCAGTGTTCTGCTACCCTCATGCTCATACTGATTTAGTGTTACTAAGGAACACTTCTGAGATACAGAGAATTAACTTGCACTCATGAAACAGTTACCTGAAAACAGCAACTCTGAGCTTCTCTATGTGAACTGGAAAGAGTGTTAAACACTTCCTAAACATTTGTAGTTAAGACCTCAAGATTAGCTATGATGTAAAGACCACCTTAAAGTGAACACTTATTACCAGGATTACCACAGTTATAAGAAGAATGTTCCCATGACATCTGGGGTTAAACCTTCCTTAATTTCCTGTTTATAATCCTGTGCAGAAACAAAATTAGTTAATTACCTTCACTCAACTTGGCTCAGGTCTCATTTATGGAACTCATGTGGTACATTGCCAGTGTTCATTACTGGTTGATTACTGATATTATCAATTAACTGATTTTCTAATTTCAAATGTCTGGTTCAAGATGTCATTGGGCAGACAAAATGGCAGTAGTGGATCTGCTTATTAGTTAATTAGATCTGCTTAATTATCTGGTTATCACAAGACTAAGTGAAGAGTTCTTTCTCCAAAAAGCTCTGTTCCTCCTACTAAAACCAAGGCAACTCAATTTGATTTTCAGCACCAAAGTTTTTTTCCTCAACTTTTCACAGCAGACTCACCTTCCTCTTATTGTGATAGGTCACATAAACAACAGCTACTAAGAAGGCAACTACAACCAGATGGAAAAAGAAATGGCTGTCATCTTCTTCTTCCAGTCCTGAGACAGAAACATCTTTTATCTTCTCATTAAGGGTCTTGATTTCGTTGTAATTACTAATGGTGTCAGAGTCATCATCTTCTGGCATCTCCATGTCTGGGTTGTATCTGGAATTTGATGTCATTTCGTAAGGGCCATAGTCATCTCCTCCCTCTGACTCAATAATTTCTTTCATGGCAGGTGGTGAGCTATTTATTACATCTTTCAAATCAGTTAGAAGATCCTCCTCTTCAATTTTGGTCGCTTCAGAAGCATCAACATCCATTTGAGACACTGGACTAGCAGTCACCAGACGAGAGAGAATGGGTGGTGGAGAATCACCCTTTACTGTTGAAGGTTTTGCTGCAGTTGAACTGCTTTTAGCTGATGTTGAGGTCTCCTCTTTTTTTGTTGGGGTTATACTCTGTAAGCTGTCTGTTACATTTTGGGATTTACTTAGTGTTTCATTTTCAGTTTTAGCAGAAGTATTTTCCTGAAGCATCCCCACTTCCACAGCATCTGAAAAAAGGGATGAGAAATAGTCAACACTTAGCACAAGGTACTAACTCATCCTGTGCTACTCCAGCTACAAATGAAAATTACTGCAAGCATTTACTGTATAGACAAGAAATCACATGGTGAACAGGGCTTACTTCACACTGCAAATGTCTGAGAATTCCTATGTAAAATGCAGACTTCCGTACTTCAGCAACTTCAGTCTTGAGTGGGACAGCAATTCAAGCCTGGAACCACATACTTTCTAAGCTACTATGCCAAAGTTTGCCTGAAAAATTGAGCGCACGTTTTTTTCCAGACTCGGAGTTTGAGAGAAATAGCCTCCCTCTGGAGCTCTGTGGCTTTATGATGTACTGAGGAATCATATACAAGCAGTATTTTCTCCATAATCAAACTCTTTCTCCCTCAGACCATACTGAGGCCTACAGAGTAAGTTCTCAGTAATGCTTGCCCCGCAGTTAGAGGTTTTCAGCCTTTCACCACTGTTTTACCAGCCAAAAACGAGAACATGCTGTGATGACTCTTCGGCCAGGACACACGGTCCCACCACCTCTTCCCAGGCATTTACTTTGATTTGAGTTTGTAGGCACAGAAAGAGATTTCCAACCTTAACTTGAAGTAGACTAATAAACCACAGCCTAAAGAACAAAGCTGAAAGAAGGACATTCTGATATGCTCCTGCAGGAAAGCCTTATGTTGGCAGCAAACTTACAATGAATTAAGCCAGCAACACTGAGTGCACACCAAGGCAAATTTCTCTCTGCAGAGCTGGGGTGGCTTTGAAGCGCTACATAAAAAGCAAGGTAAGCATTAAAGCCATATGCAGGGTTCATCATCCCTCCTCTCTATCCAGAGGCAGGTTAAAAGATGCAGAGGGAGTTTACAAATAGCTAAATTTTGTTGATCCTAAAAAACCACAAACAAACAAAACCCCCAAAACAAAGAAACAAGCAAAAAAAAAAAAAAAAACCCGAGCAAACTACTCATGTTTACAGCATGTCACTCCCAGACTCAAATCAGGAGGTACCTTAAAAACGTAGAACGCATTTTAGACTTTCAGTAAACACAATTTCAACATCTGAATCGTGCTTGCCTTGTATTCTGGCATGCCAAAACTGTTTTGGTGCTGGTTTTTTGAGGGAGTTGGTTTTGGTTTGGGTTTTTTTTTTTTAAACCTAACAATACTTTCATTAAACACTCCCTGGTTCACTGGAAAGCCTTCAACCAACTGTGTCAAATTTCTTGTAAGTCAAGTATTATAAGGGAGAAACTGAACCATGTTATTCATGAAACACATATATTTACAGAGGATCAGTTACAACAGACTTCTTGTTTATATGGTACACTTCTCCACCATGAATTACTCTTTAACCAACTGCATAACAGAGAAGGCTCAACTTAGGCTGCATGAACCAGACGTTGTGGTGCCTCTCTGCTGACATTCAAAGCCAACTACTTTACAGTTAACATGCTAATTGTGGAAGAAACTACCAGTGTGAATATCAACACTAACTCGCTCAGTTCTTGCTCAGGACAAGTTTAGAGAATTCTTATCTGCACTCAGGAGTCAAACCAGGTAATTCCATACACGGAGATAAATACAAAGAAAACAAGCTGCAAAAGGATTTTCATGATTATAGCTAGTTGGCATGATACAGAATCACAGAATCACTGAGGTTGGAAAAGATGTTTAAGATCAAGTCCAACCCTTCCATAATTCTACCAAGTCTGGTGCTAGACCATGTCCCTCAGCACCACATCTCTGCATCTTTTAAACATCTCCAGTGACAGGGATTCAACCACCTCTCTGAAGAGCTTGTTCCAGTGTTTGAGAATCATTTCAGTGACAAGTTTCTTCTAATATCCAATCTAAACCTTCCCTGGTGCAACTTAAGGCCGTTTCCTCTCATCCTATCACTTGATATGAGTGAAGCAGGTAAAACCCTACTGCTACCTACACCACACAGACAAAAGTATTAGAGAGAAATAGTTGAATTGTTTGAAATACAAGAATGTTTCCTACAGAACTACACTGCATGGATCCTTACACTTCAACTGAGTTTAATTTTAACAAGAATGTTGTAGGATATACCTTTAAATTCAAGGGACTCCCACCAGATAATGCTGCAGTTTAGAGTGAGAAAGAATAATTTTCTATTACTCCTTTAAAAAGTTTGTTGGGGTTGTTTGTTTGTTTCAATACAAGTGAGTTTAGCAACCACGCCACAGTTGATTTATGGTATCTACCCAAAAATATTTGGCATAATCGGCAGTAGCACTGTTTACAGTTACACAACAGTGTCAGATGATGTTAAACACAGTGCTTGGACTCCAGAGATGCCTCATCTTCAAAAACAGCTATTAATGTTCAATCGCAGCCACAGAACCAGCAGTACAGTCCTCTTTATAAACACTGTACATAAAAACACCTGGTAGGGTCAAAAGTCACTGCCAGGAAAAGAGTTTTTTTTTCTCTTTGAAAGTAAGTTGTTTCATCATTTTTTAAGATAAAAACTGTCGGCTTCCTACAGGGTCTCACATCCTTCATTAATTCCTACCCACCAGACCAAGTAAGAGGCAACACAAATAGAGCTGGCTTGTTGGATACAACTGAGGAGCAACAAAGGAACTGCTTGCCCAAAACCGCTCCCTTCTCTTCCTTCAGTAATTCCCTTCCTCTTCACTGTCCAATCCCTGCTCCATTTAAAACAAAGAAAAACTCCCCGCACTTAACATATGTATTTCTGATCAGCATTTGGTTGCAGTTAGTCTGTAGGCTGAAGGGGAGTGGGAGAAAGAAAACGAACTTAACTAGGAGTCAACCTACAAAATAACTTAAGTTTATTAAGGGGAATAGGGTTGAAAACGGGCGCACAACTGGAACAATTTGCACAAAATAGCAAATTTGATGGCTGAAGTACCCAGATGCAGTGATCTTCACAGCAATAAAAGCCCCAAGAGAGCCCATCTCAGGCACACCCGCCGAAGGAGCAGCCGTTTCCCCACAGCCCCCTCTGCCGCTGCTGCCAGCGACCAGCTCCCTCAGAAAGAGAAAAGGAGAACCCGCCTCAGGCCGGTTGCCGAGGGGCCGGGCCGGGGCCCCGCCGCCCCAAGGCAGACTCACCAGCAGCCCCTCCGCACAGCCGGGGCGGCCAGAGCCGGCCACCGGCAGCGAGGACAGCAAAGCCCTTTGGGTCCAAGAGCTCCGAGGACGAGTCTGCTGAAAGACTAGCGGCGGGGCGGCCAGGAAGCACCCGCCGTCCCTCACTCAGCCAGCCGTCGCAGTCCAGCCCAACCTAGCCCTTCCCGTGCTCACCGGAGCCGCCCTCGCCGAGGACCGCCAGGCCCCAGCCGCAGAGCACCAGGAGGCAGAGAGCGCGGCCCGCCGGGACACGACTCCCACCGGCCGCCGCCATCTTGCCGGGCACCCTCCACAGACGTGGCGATGGCTCCGCCCTCGGCGCCTGCGCGGGAAGGAGCCAGCCCAGAGCGGTCGCGCTGGCGCCTGGGCGGAAAGGTGGGAGGGAGGCAGTTGGGTTGGAAGCAGGTTGTTAAGGTCGTCGAGTTTGATCACTATCTTACTGTGTCGAGTCAGGTGCTGAACCATGTGGAGTCACCGTCCCTGGAGGTGTTCAAGAAAGGACTGGAGGTGGCACCGGAAGCCACGGTTTTGGTTGTCAGGAGGTGTTAGGTTGGACTTGATACTATCTGAGGTCGTTTCCAACCTGGTTGATACTTTCTCAAGCACCGTACCGCTGCCTCCTTTAAACACCTCCAGGGATGGGGATTCAACCACCTCCCTGGGGAGCCTGTTCCAGTGTTTCAAAACACCTTCAGTGGAGAAGGTTTTTCTAATCTCCAAACTAAGCCTCCCAGGCACAACTTGAGGCTGTTTCTTCTCATCCTGTCACTTGTTCCTAGGGAGAAGAAACCAAGCTCCTCCTGGTTTGAGGTTTGTCAGGGCTGATGTCAGGGACTGAAGCTTCCCCAGAAAGCCCTGGGAAACTGGTCATCAGCACGTATATGCTAGCTTTGTGTTCATGGAATGCTTTGTGCAAGAATAACATGGACTTAGAGAAAAATGCTTTCTTGTTCTCAACCCAAGTGAAGTAATCCAAGCCCTGAGAGAAGCCTTGAAGCTGATCACAGGAGAGAAAATTTCAAACCAGACGCCTCAAACATGAGAAAACCAAGGAAGCCCAAGGTATACAGGGGCAACGAGAGCCCCCAGGCTGTGCAGAACATACAGGAGCATTTGCTGCGTCACTGGGAGCTGGTTACATGTGGTGCTTCTTGATCAGTGAGGTCCAGGAAGAGGACCCACTTTTTCCAGGAGTGTTGGGTTAAATATTTGAGCTAAGGCATACAAGCATTCAGAAATGCTTTGTGGTAAGTGGGAAGTCAAGCTGATGCTGCACAATTTGCGAGCTGCAGCTGAGGTGGATCTACAGCCTCAGAGTCGTAAGGCCACTGTGTCACCAGGCACATCTTGCTGCATCCCAGCCTTCCACCATCTGCACTCTAACCACAGCAATTTACTTACATATGGAAAAATACATCTATTTGTTTATAGAAAAGTAATTCAACTTAGTGAATTCTGTGGTAAAAGATAAATAAGTCATTCGGCCACCTTCTCTCTGTGAGCTAAACACACACGTATGTGCAGTTGCCAGAGTTTAGGGAGCGCTAAAACATGGCCAGGTCTGGAACTTAAATCTACCAAGTGTTTTTTGTCTGTGTGGTACAAACTATCCACTCGGATAGCACCAGTCTGCTTCTGGAGCTAAGAATTAATATGAAATTGTTTTCATGACCAATATAAAGACAAAGTAAAAGGTGACATTTCAATATTTTATTCAACTTGGGTTTGGGGTTTTTTTATCCCTTTTTGGTAGTGTCAAGTACAACATTTTGGGGTCTAGTTCCACACAAAATGGAAGACTCTAAAAATGCACCCATTTAGTTGCTGAAAAAAAGTGGCAATAAAACAAAAGTCCATTTTAAATTCAGTGATGCAACTACAGGTTTGCAGTTACAAACTCTTCCCTGATTATGGCCCTATCTTATAAGCTTCCCAGTCAGAGCAGGGGAAAGGAACCACAACACAGGACAGGTAGTATTGGCTGAGTCACATCAAACCTCCACAATGGACTTAAACAGATTGGACAACCTAAAGCATTCTGGAGACAGCTGTAGGTGGAAGATAACAAAAAAAGACAAACCATTTTTCATGAAATGCCTATCTACAAAAATAATTGTTTCTAAAAAAAATCCCTTTTTCAGACAAGTTTGCACATTCCACCATGAACTGAAACCTTACGTGCCAGAACATTTTGCTTGCAGAATTAACAGTACTAATAATGGTTTGTGATTCTTCGCATTGTAGTTTTTATGCCACATTAACATTTTCCATGTGCAGTCAATATATTGGTAATTAATATCTTTCTACTTCCTATATTGTGGCAGCTGACAGGTGTCATGGCCAATAATAATAAAAAAACCCAACAACAACAAAAAAACCCAACACCACCACCAAACCAACCTGGAATTAGGAATTAGCTTTATGCTTTTGTCTCCATTTCTTTAACAACATCATTTTTAAAGCCTAACTGTCTTTAACCAGGACTATCAGAACTGATACCGAGCAAAACTTGCATCCCAGACAAAACATTTGAAAGGTACACTATATTCTGAAGGTAGATATGCTGTATTTTGAAAGTAGCCATCATAGAACCACTCCTTATGCTTCAAATTCCAATCCTAGACCAAGTTTGTGACCACCTGCGTTGACATTCTTGCCGTCCAACAAAGCTGACAGTGTCATTTTGATACCTGAGAGAGAAAGGGAAGAGTAAAAAACAACTGTTAAAACTTGGGAGGAGCTTTAGGTTCGGCAAGTGTAGGGTCTGTGTTGCTGCTTTAATATCTTGGGTAGCCAGGATAACAGGACTGGATGTTTTTAAAAGATTTGCAGATTTGAAATCTTTATGAATTACAAAAACTGTAATAAATCACAGTGAGATAAATCTGCTTTTTTTTCCACTCCAAGTAATTAAAGCTCTGAGCCAATTCACTGCTGCTGGTCTACTGACTAATCTAATTTTACAGTCCAGTATTATGAAAAAATGAGACCTTGATACAAACCCAGCTTTCCAACCCAAAATCTAGGTATGAAAATGCCCAAGCTTCTTCTGCTGTAATCTCTCATGTCCATCTCTTTGTAATTCTGGCAGTAGATTTATTTAGCCACATTAAAACCAATTTCACAGCAAGACTGTCTTCTTCCTGGACCATGGAACCTTGAGAAGGTCACATTTTCAAACAAAATAAATCAGCAATAAGAAGGTTCTGAAAGTACTAAAAATGCATTTATTTATCTGTGGAAAAAAAATAACTGTAGATACAGTTTATATCAACATAAAAGAGGATCTGACAGCAGTAGACGGTGGTCTCCAATTCTGTTTCCAATAGACATCCAAAATTAACAGAGCAGTCTCTGGAAAAAGTTCATTACTGGCTTGCCAAGGGGAACAGCAACATTGATCACATTGTGTCACAAAAAAATTCCAGTATTTCAGGATTAAAATGTCACGTTGTTGATTCTGAATTTCTTCTCCATAAGCTTACCTGGCTTTAAAATCTGAGTGTATCCTAATCCAATCAGACTGGAGTTGTTCACTTTAGCCTTAAATGGAAAAAATACTGTAAGTAGTTTGGTAGCTTTCCTCAAAGTCCTTCCCCCTTGAAAATTAAGTCAGAGTCCCAGCATGGTGGTGGTTAGAAGGGATCTCTGGAGATCATCCAGCCCAACCCCCCTACTAAAGCAGGGCACTCACAGCAGCTTGCCAGGATCACAGTGTCCAGGGGGCTTTGGAATCTCTCCAGAGAAAGACTCCACAATCTCTCTGGGCAGCCTGCTCCAGGGCTCAGTACCCTCACACCAAAGAAGTTTCTCCTTCTGTGCAGATGGAACCTTCTGGGTTCCAGTCTGTGCCCTTTGCCCCTTGTCCTGTCACTGGGTACCACTGACAAGAGTCTGGCTCCAGCCTTTTGCCCTCCACCCATTAGCTTCTTGACAAGCATTGACCAGATCCTCTCTGGGGCTGCTCTTCTCCAGGCTCAACAGCCCCAGGGCTCTCAGCCTTTGCTTGTAAGAGATACTCCAGTCCCCTCAATATCTTTGTAGCCTCCACTGGACTCCCTCCAGTAGTTCCCTCTCTCTCTTGAACTGGGGAGCCCAAGATTGGACACAATACTCCAGCTGTGGCCTCACTGGGGCAGAGTAGCGGGGAAGAACCTGCTGATGACACCCTTCTTAATGCACCCCAGAAAGTCACACCTTTTAAGCAGGTGAAGAATTTCATGTTTTAAATCACAAAAAGAAGTTAATTTTGCCATAACTTAAATGCAAAATCTCCAGCAATCCACAGTTGCTATAGGCAATAATGTTTCTATTAACATGGCTTTTAGTTTTATCAAGAAGGTTAGGGAAAAGTTCTCCAAGCAGTGCCCAATGCTACAATAAAACATTATGTGTCACTTCTAAGGAAGATCCAATGTTGCGCTCTCATGCTGCCAAAAACAAGACAAAGGGACCTACGAGCCAACTCTTCACAGGAAACTGCATCAAGATATCCTTCACTGATGCAAAAGCGCTTCCCATTCCCACCCAGAGAGCCTGTTTTCAGATGTTTACAGCTGTAGGTGCAGGGCACTCACACAAAATGAGGCATCTGGGTCAATCTGATACTTGGCTGCTATTCCAAAGCGTGTGTTGCTGTTCCCAGCTGTCCAGGCAAGCTGCACGGCGGTTTCCAGTTTGTTGTTCACCTTCTGGTAAATGGAGCCGCCGAACTCCGTGCCATCATTCCTGGAAGCAATGCATTAGTCTCATTTTAAACCGCATCCCCCAACAGTCACCTCAGTTCTTTCCCCCTGTAAGAGCTGTATTTGCAGAACGCTGGCTTACACCTCGTCTAATATCCCTGTAACAACTGAGACAGAGACAGAGTGATTGCCCATTGGAATGGGCTGCCTGAGGAGGTGGTGGAGTTGCCATCACTGGAGGTTTTCAGGAGAAGACTTGATGGGGTGCTTGGTGCCATGGGTTAGTTGTTTAGGTGGTGTTGGATTGGTTGATGGGTTGGACGCGATGATCTTGAAGGTCTCTTCCAACCTGGTTTATTCTATGTATTCTATGTATGTATTAGGCCAGGTTGGTTCTGAAGTGGGTTTTAAATGCTGGTGTTCATTGGTAATTACTGTAATTCAGAGGGGAAAAAAAAGTATAGGGAACTTATAAAAACCAAAACTGTGACAACCTATCAAAAATAGACTACTCATGATGGTTTCCTCTTCTCTGTAGATGGGAGCCTTTGTAGTAGAGAGATCTGTTCTTCTCTATATATCCCAGAATCCCAGCACGGTGGGGTTTGAAAGGATCTCTGGAGATCACCCAGTCCAATCCCCTCCTCCAGCAGGGCACCCACAGCAGCTTGCCCAGGAGCACAATGGCCAGGGGGGGTTGGAATCTCTCCAGAGAAGGAGACTCCACAACCTCTCTGGGCAACCTGGGCCAGGGCTCCAGAACTCTCACAGAAAGGAGTTTTTCTGTATGTTCAGATGGAACCTCCTGGGTTCCAGTCTGTGCCCAAAGATACCAGGCACAGACAGATGCTGTATCCCAAATAAAGATGCCAATTTAACATCTCGTGAACACCATTTCCTTATGGTACATCTGTACTATAGGTGTCTCTGGGTCTGAAACTGAAATTAAACTGATTTTGCTTTGCAGGGCGCATTGGCCAGCAGCTGAAGAATGACAGCCTTGGGCTACTGGGCAGCACACCTTCCAGTTACTAATGACAGCACAGAGAATAAAGTGTGGTAAATAAAATGCAAAACCTTAGAGCATGCAGATAAAAACTTTTAAAAGCCATAAACTCCTTGCAAGCAGCAAGCATATGAATTGCCATTTCGCTCATTGTCTTCAAAGAGGAAACTGAGATATTGACCAAGGAAATACTAAACCACAGGAAGACCCCTGCAAAGACAATAATTGCGATTCTTTCTAAACTATAATACTTATGGTTATTTCCAAATCATAAAACAATCTGATTCCAATTATTAGACTATACCAAATCTTTAATGATTTAAAAGGGGTGGATTTAGAATCTCTCCACTTTCCCTCCTCTGACAAACTGCAGCCTTTTAAATTGTCAGAACCATCCTTCCAGAAAAACACTACAGTAGTTAATTCAGGTAAGACTGAAGCTCACATCTAACGGCGTCGCCTGGCTCTCAAGAAAAGGAGGCATTATAAAGGACTGAGGAGAATGGGCTATACAGGCAGGTTCTGTGCAAGGCTCCCGCACAGTTTTTGTCTTGACCTGCAACATTAGCAGGGGGTGGTCTAAGCTATGCTTAAAAAATTAGGAAAGTCACATTTCAAACTAGAAATTATCCAGCTCTACCTCTTTGTAGTAAAAAATAAAGTCAATCCTCTTTTTAAGTCCATTACTTATTTAAGCCAATTTACTCTTATTATTAATGGCAATAGCAGCACTTTTCAGATGTAGAAAAAATAACAACACAAGTCTCATGAAAATGAATTTATTAAGGAAGGCGCCACTAAGGAGAGCAACTTTCTGAAGTCTCCAGATGGTCTGTGTTATACCAGTAACAAAAGATGCTGCTTCAAGCCCCATGGAGTGAAATTAGTGAAATTACCAGCTCTGCCACAGCACCCCTGTGAAACCCTGAACTGTCCAGGTGCAACAGCACCTGAGCAGGCTGGTGTTGGGAGCTCCACACACCACTGCTTCTGGGATTAGATAAAAACTGGCATGTTCTGGGGCTGAAACACATCAAATACCCAACTAGCCTATTAATAATGAAATGTGTATTCCTGACACACACTTAGGGGCTTGCCTGTCAATTGCTAGAGTATGAATACTTGTGGGAAAGCAGAAGGTATCTATGGAAGGTTTCAGGACAAGAAAGAACAACAGGCTGCTGACAACAGAGGAATGGCCTGGTGATAAAGAAGAGCTGACTGCAGTAAACAACCTGAAGTGCGAGACAGAAGGATGAGACAGAAGGATGCTTGTGCACATGCTGGAGAAGCTCAGCCTGATATGGGATGAAGATAACAATGGACAGCTGCATATCAAAGGAGAAAATTCAATTAGCAGCAGTGGTGCAAGAATGTCAGGGAACTGCTTAGCCTGCTCAATTTTTCCTATATAAACTGCTTGTTCTGTACCAAAAAATTAATTCCTGCTCCACCACCAAGAGAGTCCCTGCATGCCTTCCGAGAAACACTAAACCAGGTGGATGATTTATTACCTCTGTACAGTTAACAGTGAACTAAGAAACAGTACAGTAAGATCTGAGCCTCTGCTGCTACTACAGCTATTTTCTTCTGTTGCTTTCATTAAAAGTAGTAATAATTCAAGCTTTTTTTATAGCAAAACCCAGTAATACAATGTTTTGAACTGCCACAGTATAGCAAAACTGAAAGTCATTGTGCTTGAAGGAGTAACTCAGCGTGGAGGGGACTCCACTTGTTTAGAGACACGTTTTCTGCCCACGTTTTTGAGCTTTGGCAATCTTTCAGACATACTGTCTGGGCTGTGAAGGTTCAGTTGTGCTGTAAGGCAGCAGGAGCTTCCTAAACCAGATCTCTGCCACACACCATGAAACAGAACAGAAAGCCTTTGAAACAGTAGCTCCAGGAAGACAGAACAGTTGTTCAGCCCCTGAATGGGAACAGCCTGCAGTAGCTCTGCTATGTGCAAACTATCCAGTTACCCAAGGGAATGGGAAAGGGAGGGATGGAGGAATGGATTAGAGATTACCTCATCCTCAGAAACTCTCTTCCCCAGAGGCAGAAGAGGATCAGGAGACAGAGAAATTAAGGGGTTTGTGGAATTTGGTCCTGGTTTCCTATTGTTTGTGCATTCAAAAAGGACAAATGCTTGTGTAAATAATTATTAGGAGCTGTAATAGCAAACCGAACTTTTCCATCATATCCCTCCCAGTACTAGAATAGAATAGAATAAAGCAGGTTGGAAAAGACCTTTGAGATCATCAAGTCCAACCTATCACCCAACACCATCTAATCAACTAAACCATGGCACCAAGTGCCTCATCCAGGCTCTTCCTAAACACCCCCAGTGATGGTGACTCCACCACCTCCCTGGGCAGCACAACCCAATGGCCAATCTCTCTTTCTGTGAAGAACTTCTTCCTAACATCCAGCCTCAACCTCCCCTGGCACAGCTTAAGACTGTGTCCTCTTGTTCTGGTGCTGCTTGCCTGGGAGAAGAGACCAACCCCCTCCTGGCTACAACCTCCCTTCAGGTAGTTGTAGACAGCAATAAGGTCTCCTCTGAGCCTCCTCTTCTCCAGGCTAAGCAACCCCAGCTCCCTCAGCCTCTCCTCATAGGCTTGTGCTCAGAACCAACACAGTCCTTATCTCTCCCATTAATTTCCTTTGGCCTGTACTTGTTCATCTACAGATCAAACAATCATTTTGTTTCATTTTGACATGTGCAAAAGAAAGGCATTGCTCTTATTTCAGCTTTCATAAAGGATAATCTTATAGCCTACTTGTTTTATTATTCCACTAATAGATTCTACTAGGCATTGGGTGCCTGGGTGTGCAGCAAGTTCAACTCCCATCATGCACTCCATCACCCAGAGAGTTCACTAAAAAAGCACCTTACATCACAGAATGACAGGGCTTAGTAGGGACCTTTGGAGATCAACTAGTTCAACCCCCCCCTGCCAGAGCAGGTTCACCTAGAGCAGGCTGCACAGGTTTTTTGATGACTCCAGAGAGAGAGCCTCAACCGCCTCTCTGGGCAGCCTGCTCCAGTGCTCCACCACCTCAACATCAAGAAGGCCCTTGCTCAAGTTCAGATGAAGCTCCCTACGTTCAGGATTGTGCCGATTACCTCTTGTCCTGTTGCTGGGCACCACTTAAAAAAGCCTGGCCCCATCCTCCTGACACCCACCCTTGAAGTATTTATAAGCATTGATGAGATCCCCCTCAGTCTTCTCCTCTCCAAGCTAAAAAGCTCTAAGCCTCTCAGCCTTTCTTCATAAGAGAGATGTTCCAGTCCCCTAATCAACTTTGTAGGCCTTTGATGCACCCTTTCAAGCACCTTCCTGTCCTTCTGGAACTGGGGAGCCCAGAACTGGACAGAGTACTCTAGATGAGGCCTCACTAGGGCAGAGAAGCAGTAATTTCAAACAGAAGTAATAGAAGAAATAATTGCCAATCCACCATTCTCTCTTTCCACACTGCTGGAACTCCATCCTATTTGTTGTTCTAGTAAGCAGTAAAACCCTTTCAAATTCATGTTCAGTGCCTGCTGCTGTTACTTACACATTGGTGTGAAGCTGGAATTCATCGGTCTTGTAGCCAACAGCAAAGTTGCTCTGGGTGACTCTAGACTTGGCGCTCTCGAAGGTCATCTGATAACCTGCCAGCCACCCCTCATAGCCGAGCACCAGGGCTCCACGTATTGAGGGACCAGCAATATCAAAATCCATGTCACAGCCGATGTTGATGTGTTCCCTCTTGTACCCTGTCTTAACCTTAGCACTCTTTTTCCTAAAGAGAAAATAGAAAAGTCTTATCTTGAAAAAGGTACCCTCAAAGGTAGCAATTCAATCAAACCAGTTGCTGAAATCAGTCTAACAGTTCTTGAGGACAAAATATACATACCTGGAGAGAGCCATGGGACACGTCACCTTTTTGCCTTTCACACCTGCAAGCTCCTAATTCAGCTACAGTGAACTATTTGCAATTAAGCAGTAGAATGTGGTATGGAGCCGCACGAAGCACTCCTGGGTTGTGTGTGCTGAAAAGCAGCAGCACAGTAAGTCAGATGAGAGGTGACAAATGCCTATCTCCAGCTAATCTGATGGTTTGGGAAACTAGGTAGATGCAGAGAAGGAATGGAAACTGAACTCGTTTACAGGGTCGCCACAGAAAGGCAACAGCAGTTGGTCTGGTTTTATACATTTGCTGTGACAGATGTTAAGAAATCACTCCTAAGCCTCCATCTTCCTGAGGGAAAGTTTCTGCTGATAAGGAAGGAGGCTGCTTCAGGGGCTCTGACACCTTGCTTTTTCTTCAGGATGCTTTAGGAAGCTGAATGGTTACAGCCATTGGGAAGGCTGCAGAGTTAACACAGAAATAAACTTTCCTGAGTCACTTGCTTCATTTTCTACCATTGGCCAAAACAATAGCTTCTTATGTGTTCTTGGGTTGGTTTACATCAAAGGTGCACACTCTCAGAAGGCAAAAGGGTTACATCTGATATACTCAGCTACTCTTATTTAAGATTATTTTCTCTTTTTACCCTATGAGCATCTCCTGTCTTTGACCAAGTCTTCTATTGAAATCCTTTGGAAAAGTCAGTCTAATTTGAAATTTCAAACCAACTTTTTGCTTCAGCTACCAAGAACTGTGTCAGTGTTCTATCAGACCCAAATGGAGATTGTTCCATCATTATTGCTATCATTACTTTCAGACTTGGGAATTTCTTGGGTTTTTTCCAAAATCAGAAATAAAGAGCAGGAGTGCCAAAAGCACCTGCATCAGCTCATGTGCAACTTCTGTAGAAGTCCACAGGGATGGGGGCAAGTGAACACAGAGCTCTCCTAAAAAATTTTCCCTGTTGAAAGACCCTTCACAGCCAGTAAGTAGTAAGGAGAGGGTGTATCATATTCCAATGTAATGCATCCCTGTTGTGACCGTTTTAGGCTGTGCCTTTAAGAAAGGGAAAGTTGCTGGAACACTCTGGATGAATGTTTTGGAATAATAACAAAAACAAGATATTCTAAATTAATTTCATTGGTAGATTGGTAGAATGCAACTTTAAGTTTTAGTTCTGGTTGAGTCTCAGTGAGTTCAGTTCTGTCTTTTCAGCCTGTCTGTTTCAGTCTCTCTCTGAGCAACAGCTGCGGGATGGAGTTAACCTTGAACTAACAGATAAGAATAATTCTTGCATACGCTTTGAGCTAACAGAATTTCCTCCTTAATAATTCTCTTTTCTCTCTCTCTAACCCTTTTTGGGAAAAAAGGGAGGTAGGGGGAGAGAGGGGGTACGGGGTGGGGGGGTGGGGGCCGGGGGAACCCTCCTGGCTGGAGGAGGGAAAGCTTTGTTCTGTATTACATTCTTTGCTGTGTATTTCTGTACGTATTGTAAATACTGTATGTTGTGTATATATCCATCTGCATTTCATCCTGCTTGTAAATATAGCTCATCCATTTTCGCTTCTCCGACTGAGTTAGCCGTGGTTTCTTTGTGTGTGGGGAAGAACTGAACTTTGTCTCACCACCATACCTGTCAACATAAACCAGGTCCCACCAGGATGGAATCTCGTTCCATTTATTCACATTATAATAGTCCCCCAGCAAGCAAACCCTTGTAACTTAGACACTAGAATACCCGTGAAGTGCCTCAGAAGTAAGCTACAGGGCTGTAATTTGTTCTCATACAGGTTTTTGCTTTTTAATTTAAGAATCCTACCAGCTAAGAAACAATTCGCAACAAACACCAGAAATTATTCTGATTAACAAATACAAAACTACCCAGTTAATGCAGAACTGGGAATGGACTGGAAGCTGACTGCAGAGGACAGTCTCAAAGCCAAGATGAAATCTCCACGGGGACTGTTACCCCATCAGCCAGCAGCACAACATGCTGGGAAGCTAACATGCAGAGCATTTTGGCTTACTAGCAGCAGTGCTTGCAAAAAAGATAATCGGGGTGGGGGAAGGGAAATAAACCAACATCTCAACCTACAGCTGCTGCTTAATCCCTTTGGCCCACATAAAACATGGAATCCAATTGCTGCATCAGAAACACTCATCCACCACCAAGGCACACTGCGGCCAGCAAGAATTCCAATGATAAATTCAGCTCTGGAGAAGAGCCCAATTACTGTGTGAACCTATTAGAGTTGTGGCAAACTGGCTCCTGGAGCTTGTTAAGTTTTGCATTACAGCTGACTTGTTTTAGTCAGACAGTAGCTCATCCTCTGACATGGCCAGAAATACACCATAGGAGCGCAAACAAAACCTTTTCCTCACAGCATGATCTGACTGTAATGTTCAAGTTATTGTATTTAGCTTGCTATGGTTTAGGATTAAAAAAGGATTGTTAACACTAAGATTGGAATCAGATGTACATGATTGCATCACACACAGGCTGTTTACTGCCTCAGTATCTCAGGACAGGAGGAGTAAGGAAGGAAGACAGTATTCTGAAAAACTAAAATATAAAATAAAAAATGCCTTACTTCTTACCCAGTGTTAGGAGAGAAGGTGGAGTCAAAGGTCAGCTTCAGGCCACGAGCAAGCTGAACAGAAAAGAAATTCACTGGTTGGATCTATAATTAGAGCTTAAGTTAATTGGTAAATTGCAACACGTGAGCCAAAAATTACCTGATCTTCAAGTGTAATCTCGGTGCCTAGTGTGTTGTCAGTGTTCCACTTTTCTGTGAACACCAATCCATACTCCACCCACTTGTATTTTGTTTCCAAACTACCATTAACTTTGCTTGTTTCTGTGTTAGCTGAACCTGAGCTTGTGAATTCCTAAAAGAAAAGGGGAAAAAACCAAAAAACAACCATATATATATAATATATATTTGTAAACAGGCAAATACTTGTAGGACATACTAGTCATTAAAATTTGTGATATGGTTCAATAGTGCAGAGTTCTCAGAAGGTTTAAGGATGTGGTTGCTAGTGCTTAATATGAACATAGTCCTATCCCACAAAGAAAGAGAAAAAAAGTGAGAAAAGGCATTGCATGATAAGGGAGTGGATATAGGAAAGGAGTGTGGCTAACTCTCACCACAGACCAAGGAGCTTCTTTGATAACTGCACAAGGTGTATCTGAATCAACATGCCAGTCTGCCAAACGCTTCATAGAGATACTCTAAATAAACAGCTCCAGAACACAGCTACACTGCAACTCTGCTTGTTTAGTGACTGCAGGAGGCACCCTTGGAAAACAAATCCCTGAAATCCAACATGGTGGGAGTTGGCAGGGATCTTTGGAGATCATCCAGTTCAACCCCTCTGCTAAAGCAGGGCACCCACAGCAGCGTGCCCAGGATCACGATGGCTGGGGGGGGGGGGGGGGGGGGGGGGGGGGGGGGCGGGGCGTAAGCTCTCCAGAGAAGGAGACTCCACAACCTCTCTGGGCAGCCTGCTCCAGGGCTCAGCACCCTCACAGCAAAGAATTTTGTCCTGCTCAGGTGGAACCTCCTGGGGTCCAGTTTTTGCCCTTTGCCCCTTGTCCTGTCCCTGGGCACCAGTGAGCAGAGTCTGTTCCCAGCCTCTTGCCCCCAGCCTTTTGCCCCTAGCCTTTAGCTCTTGCTGAGCATTGATACAATCCCCTCTGGGGCTGCTCTTCTCCAGGCTCAACAGCCCCAGGGCTCTCAGCCGCTTCTCCTCAGAGAGATACTCCATGCCCCTCAGCATCTTCATGGCCCTCCACTGGACTCTCCAGCAGTTTCCTGTCTCTCAAACTGGGGAGCCCGGAACTGGATGTGGTATTTCAGATGTGGCCTCACTATGGAAGAGTAAAGCTGGGGGAGAACCTCTTTCAACTTGCTGGCCACATCCTTATGAAACTTGCTTGGGTTTTGCATTCCCTGTGACCACCATCTTCACTCTTTAGATATTGATAAGCGTTGATAAAATCCCCATATTTATGCTCGTTCAACCCAGTAAAGCAGGAGGGAAGCACTGACCCTTTCCTTGAGCCCAATCCGTGGTGATACTCTCAAACAGCAACACTGTTTATGTAGTAGGCCACGATCATGGTTGCAAAGGAGCCCTTCACTGTATCTCCTATTCTCATTATAAATGTAAAGTAACTTACAAGGTTATAATATATATGAAAAATGATAAGGGGAGAATAAGGGCTATATATTCATTTTAATAAACAGTAAACACAATGAATATGGCAGTTTCAGATTTCAAAATCTTTCCAAACTCACCAGTCCATTTTCAGATTTTGTTTTCAAATCAAGTTTTATTAACCCGAAACCTAGGAGTAAAACACATGAATTAGGTATCTGTTAATTTGGAAAGCATTTCTGATTGCTTTCTTAAAACTCCCACCTAAATCACATGTGAACTATTAAAACTAAACCAAGGGTACAGTTACAGGCTGCTTTCATGAAGCAGATTACACAGCTCATACTTCAGATGGCATCTGACTGATTAATCATAGAATCACAGAATGGTTTGGGTCGGAAAGGACCTTAAAGATCATCCAGTTCCAATCCCCCTACCATAAGCAGGTACACCTCCTACTACACCAGGTTGCTCAAGGCCCCACCCAGCCTCACTTTGAACACTTCCAGGGTTGCAAACTCCACAACTTCTCTGGGCAACCTGTTCCAGTGCCTCACCACCCTCATGGGGAAGATTTTCTTCCCAATGTGGAATCCAAATGCAGTTTCTTCCAGTTTGAAGCCATTACTTCTCATCCTGTCACAAAGGCATGTGCCTTTGTAAAATGTCCCTCTCCAGCTCTCCTGGAGGCCCCTTTCGAACCCTACTGAACTCACCAATATAACTGGGACCAAATTAGGCAATAATGACTTTATTCATGCTGAGCATCAGTATGTTCATAAGCAAACTACTGCCATCAATGATCCTATTCAGGACACGAGGAAATAGTCAAAACAACACACACACAATTTTCTTTCAAAACAGATGGGGAACAAATGTCAGAAAACAGTAAACTACTCTCCCTTCCCAGAGAGGAATGGCAAAGTAAAGCTAAGACTGAAAATTTTCTCTGGATTCTAATGGAAATTATTGGAATATTTATCAGGGAAAAATACTAAAATTCTAACAGCTTTAGTAATCAGACAGACAGTGACAGACCAAACTGATTTTGGCTTTTATTTACCATATCCCTTGTTGAAAACATCTCTGGCGGATTTGCCCAGGTCAGCATAAGCAGGTGGAACAGCCATTTTCTGAGGGGAAAAAAAAAAGGAAATTACAGTGTTCAGAAAGTTACTTAATTCATTTACACATCCAGAAACTTAAGCCTTTATCAGGCAGTTTTATTTTCTATTTACCACCTATCAATTAAATACAGCCTGAAGAAAGTAGCTGTAGCAAATGGTGTGACTTGATTTTGGTTTTTAGCCAGCAGAGGACATTACCATGCATTTGTCACCAAGGATGAGAAACAGGTTACAGAGCAGGTTTTTATTTAAAACCAGTTCTTAGAAACATTCCCCCTGTCCCTTGCCACAGATCTGTGCTGTGATGCAGAGCATTAGGGCCCCAAGTCATGTGCTCAGCAAATGGGTATCATTTGTGTTAGCAACATCAACAAGAGGGCATTCTTCTACTTCAGTTTCCTTTCACTTTGCTACTGCTTTTAATAGGCTGAGATATCTCCTTAGACACTGACCTTTTAAGTGGTTTTGTGTTCAACTGGGGGAAAAAATGAGTTTGTTGTGAAAAATAAAGACTGAAGGGATGCTACACCATGAAGTCAGGCAGTCAGAGACACCACTTGCTGCAGCTGCCAGATGCAGACTGGAGCTATCTGCAATTCCCAGAGTGAGGTATCAGCTTCAGTTTTCTCCATAACATTTTGCTGAGAGGGATGCCCACGTTGCCATGCAGGTCCTCACTTTCCCATCTTCAGCAAGCCTTGACCATTCTTAGTTCAGTGACCTCCAAGAAAATTAATGCATCCCGTTTTCTCTGCCACTGAGAAAACTGCCTTATCATATACAAAGGAGAAAACAAGATTCTGGGAGGAACAAACCAACCCAACCTACTTCCTTATCCAAGTACAGTCATTTGTTCTAGGGAAGCAAAGTACAACAGTCTGAAATGGTGCATGCCTTCTGTCTTCACAGATAAGCTTCCATCATTTGAGGAGATGAATCACTCTGACAAAGCTGCTCCTCTTGAGACCAGACGTTGCACTAAAATTCCATATTCACAGATGTTTTGGCTATGCCACACTAACAAGCAGCTTATTACACAAGGATGTGAATGCTTAAAAAGTTGCCTGCCAATCCTGACTCCAGACTATCCAATGTTAGCAGAAGGCTATTCCTCTGAAGCACACACAAAACAGCTAGCTCTGAATATGAGGGACGCTCTTAAGTGTCTTGGTCACAGTCCCCTGGGCAAGCACACCACCCCACGAGCATCAGATAGGGAGTTTTAGCAGCGACTCAATGCCTCAAGCACTCCACCCAACAAGCTGTTGCCAGTTAAAGCAGGATGTTGCTACTGCATAAATGAAGAATCCCTGTCCTAGAGGGATCAAAATAGATCTGGTGGCTATGTAAAAGCAAACAGGCTTCTCAAAACATCAAGTAGGATACAAGGGTGCATACTATGATATAGTTTCAGTTGCAGACTCTTCCCTCATAGTTCAGTAATAAGATGCAGTCCCAAATACATGAGCAGCTAAACAGTTAAATTTAAAGGAGAAAAAGAAAGGAATTCCATACCCCCAAGCAGTTTTAGTTGCTTATTGTAGACCTAAATGTCTAATTTTTGCACAAACATGAAAGCAGGGGTTGAATGCTTATATACAAATCCAGCCTTTAAAACCGAACACCCAAACGAACAAACCAAAACCGAACACACCCCCCACCAAAACCCCCAAACAACACAACACACCCACAATTGTCCCCCCATCCTTCCCCCAAAAAGGGACTAAAAATAAAGAAAATGTAAAAATACACATACAACCCCCCCTCCCAAGAATTAACAGATTTCTTTAAGTAATTCTCCTGCTCCTCACCAAAGTCACCACAAGCTGAATGCTTGGAGATGATATCCTAAAGTCGAAGCCAAGGCAGCACTCAGCAGAGAGATGAACATATTCACTCAGGACTCTCTGTGTCCAGGAAATGCTTCTTCCCTCCTAGCCTGGTCTCATGAGAACCCTCTGATGGGTATTTCCACTTAGCATCATCAAAAATTGAAAGTGTTAAAAATCCTCACACTTGACAATCAAATAAGCACCATTTCAGAAGATAATGCATTGCTCTGCCAGCTGCACTGTGGCATCCAGCAGACCTATTTGATCAACAGGCCCTTTGAGCCACTTCACCAAATCAAAACATTTTATTGTTCTTTGCTTTGGGTTTGGATTTTGTAGGTTATGTTTTTTCCCTTCATCCAAGCCCATAAAGCCAGGTTTGCCTCCCACTGACATTTGTGTCTCTTCCCTGGATGCAGCCAGGCTCATGGGCTCGATGAGCTGTGACAGGCTGCTCCACTGCTGTCATCTGAGCTGTGGCTGCAGGACGGTGGGAGATGTCAAGATCTCTGCTTAGGCAATTAGTATAATTAAGAGGCAATATTGAAAGCCAAATCCCTGCTGATTGAAGGCAAATCATGCAAAGCACACATGGTGTGGTTAAAACTGCTTCATGTGGAAGACAGCACAAGATGGGCACATGGTGGTTAACCTTGCTGCAGTCAGCACGACCAAAAATAATCATTTCTTGGTCTTTCTAATCAGGAGCCTCTTGTTCAACAGATGGAAACCAAAACTGATTACATCCTGTGTGAGTGCAGGTTGTAAGACAAGCATGCTTAACAGGGATTCAAACTCTTAAAGGATCAAGGAATGGCCGTGACCAAGTGCCCTTGCTTTTCACCAGTGGGATTCCAGCCCATTAACTCAGATTAGGCTGAGGCTGAAGTGAATTCATTGCTTTTATCCTCATCCAAGTGCGCAAATAGCTCAGAGTGATGATGTCCCTCTGCTCCTGAACCAAGAGGGCCACACAGAATATTCGTAACAGGCTCTAAAGAGGAAAATACTCATTTTCTTGAGTAGGAAATACTGGAGTACACACAAGACATGGCTGAAGAAGATCTGAACTGAGGAGTTAGCTGCAGGTGCTGCTGTGAGCACTACATCCAGGAATTTATACCTGCCACAGGGAGAAAATAGGAAGCTTCCTTTGGAGTCTTCTAAGTGCCAGGCCCTAGTGAAGGCTTCATTAGAGATGAAGCACTTCCAGCAGGCCACATTTGACCACTTTCCAATGTCACAGATGGCAAACTTTTCACCACATGATGTTCTGGGCAATTAAATTGAAACCAACTCAACAGGCATCACACCCCTGAGGTGCTCTTGGCAATGCAAGGACTGGCTGCAACCAAAGAAAAAACTGATCTCTGCTTCCTAACTCTCTTGCATGCCTATGTTAAAGGTGCCCTACATGGACTTAGCAACTTGATGATAGGTACACAAGGGGAAGGAGTAATCTAAAAGTGTAAGATACCAATAAAACCCACAATAGGAATAAAACTGCTGTGATGGGATTCTGTCAGGTTCAATGCTAAGAAAATAAAAAGGCTGGGTGTAACCTTACTCCAGCCACATGTTTTCCTAATAAATCTGTAGTCATGTAGCATTTCATGCTGGTAAACATTAATTCTGAACACTTCACCTCCCCTGTCTCCAGGACCCCTGAAAAGATAAGTGCAGAGCTCAGGGCACACATCCCACTGGTGTGTGAGCTGGGAGGGACAGATAGGATCAGGTTATGAGACCAGGTACAAGCTGTCTGTGTGAGGAATAAAGCACATGAGGGCCTCTTGCCTCAAGAGACAAAAAAAAAAAAATTGAATAATGTCCTTTTCATCTATCTCCTTCAGTGAAGGAAAAATTACTCTTTGCTATGAAGCAACTTTTAAGCGCCTCTCTGGACCCCCAGCCTGTGTAGCGTCACTTCCCAACTGACATATGTTTTATCAATAACAGACCATGAAGGGTGCTGGTTTTGCTGCCAGGCAGGGCAGGGCAGGGCAGGGCTCAGTTCTCACAAAATCATAGAATTGCTTCAACTGGAAAAGGCCTCTAGGATCACCGACTCCAACCATCAAGCCAACAGGCTGGCCAGAGCCACCAGCTCCACACACCACCAGTATCCCCATCCCACCATCTGACATCCCAAACTGCCAGGTGAGCATAGTACCAGTTCCACAGTTTGAGTTTCACAATTCAGATCCCAAACTCATTCAAGTCCTGACTACAACCTACTTTGAATCAGGTTCCTAAGCCTTATTGTGGAGAGATTTAAAGCCACAGTTACCCATAAAAGTCATGAGCAGCCCTGCTGAGCTCAGACATCGGGTTGGGCACACTGAGAGTCTGGAGAAGCCCATACAAGCACACAGTTTGCAAATACCCAACTTGTTACTGTGCTGAAGTCCTATAATCCATGCAGCACTATGAGTCAAAGTTTAAGACTCTGGAGCAAACCATTTCTCTCCTGCACGTATTACTAAACCCACGCAGCATCCCTCTGTCACTGGCAAAGGCCTCTGTGCTACACACATGATGGAGCAGGTTTGGGTTTTAAAGGCTGGTTTGTGTAACATCTCTGTAGCCCAATAAACACCAGAGCACATAGAAGATAAACCCCTCAAAAGCCAATGTAAATATTACTATTTGGTCTATACTAATATTTACAGAAGTAAGGAAAGGCAGAGCTTGCTCTTAATTGTACAGGCACAAATTATGAACAACAACCCCTTATTAAACTATCACTGGTTAGTATCAATTAAGGCAAGCTGGGGGATATTGCAGCTTGCTGCAGCTACTGTAGTTACTGCAGCTGCCAGGGAAGAACAAAGAGCCACACGCTCTAGGTTAAACTCAATATTCAGGTTAACAATCTATTTGCCAGGCTGGATGGAGCTTTGAGCTACCCAGTGTAGTTGAATAGGTCCCTGCCAACCACAGGGAAGTTGCACTAGATGACACTTTAAGGGTCCCTCCCAACCCAAACCAGAGAAGGAAGTAAGCAGTGCTGCTGTCCCACCCCATGCCACCAGCACAGTGCTGGGGCAAGGCTGGCACATGCCCTAGCACAGCACTCAAGAAGGGACATGTCCTTCACTCCCAGCCCTGATACGGGAACACCCAGCACCAGATCCATGGGAATGGCTAGTTAGAAGGGCATTTTGTCTTCCAGCACAATTTGACAGCTTAATCTCCTCACACCAGAGAAGCATCCACTGCACAAGAGCTCAGGAGCCAGTGGATGGGGTTTTCTCTACCAGGGCTGGACACATTGCTCCTGGGGCTGTGGTAACCAATAGCCATGTCCCACACACCATCACACCACCCAAAACACTCCCAGGAAGAAAACATGCAGTCTGGGTATCAGCATAAAACTTCAACGGAGAGTGCTGGGGGAGAGGGACTATTCAAACCCCCTTTTCTTTTCTTTTTTTTTTCTTTTTTTTTTTTTTTTTTAAGTAACAGCCCTTTTTTGAGGTAATTCTGACAAAACTTGATCTTAAAGGTCTCTACCAGCTGAAACAATTCTCTGATTCTATGACTTTACAATTTCCCAGGTGAAATGCTACAAGGGTGGTGATTATTCAACCATCCATTACACTGAGCAAACCAAACTGCAAACACGCTCCTGATCCTCACCAGACCATCTGAGAAATGAGGTGGGATCTGTTTCAACCAACATGGCTATAAATATTCCCCAGAGACATAACCCTGCCTCGGTCAGTAAGAATGAGTCAGCTCGTGCTTCATCTTCAGAAAAATGTTGTTAGGGGTATGGTTTGGGGTGGGGCTTTTTTTTCCACAAATGCCCAAAGTCTGCCTTGAGTCTTTCACCCTCCAGCAAGAGTTGTTCCTAGCAAGGGCTGTGACAAGGCAGAATGGAGGCAACAGCTCTGCTGCAGCTCCACGCTGCTCCTTGCTCGGTTCAGAAGATGAAAGCTGACTTCATTCCCCCCAAGAAAAGTGCTATGTTTTGAGAATAAGCAGAATAAAATGGGGGAAAAAAAAATAATCCGTTTGGCTGCTCGGGGTAGGGTTTGGGGGTTTGGTGTGTCAGGATGAACCTGCCAACCTGAAAAACAGAACCCAGGGGTGCAGACGAGCGAGGTGTCAGGGATGTCACCCCTAAAATGGTGCCAAACCCAGGCAGGTGCAGCTGCGACCTTTGCTCCGTGGGAAGATGCAAAATGATTCCGGCTTGAGGAAGTGTTTCTCAAGAGCCCTGCCGGCTCCTCCATGCCCGAACGACCTTTAAATCCCCGTCATGGGGATGTCCAACGCCCGCATCGACCCGCGCTTGGCCTCCTCGGGACAAGCCGATGGCATCGTGCGATGCGACGGGCACATGGCAGCACCCCCAGCGCCCACCTGCCGCCGCCTCAGCCCCATCCGTGTCACACTCACCCCACCCCACAGGCCTTCATCTCCTAACGCCCCGCATTACGCAAGGGAACAGTTACGCCTTCACGACGTGGCAAACCGCTCCTGGGTCGCAGAGGATTCCCTCAGCTCCCACCCGTGACCCGTGTCTCACCGCCCTGCTCCCGTCCATCCCCCCTACCCCGAGGGGTGGCCCGGGGACCTCCCTCCTCCCCCGCCCCCCTACCTGGCCCCGCCGCGGCGGCAGCAGCCGGTAGCGCGCTCGCGCTCCCGCCTCGGCCTCCTCCGGCGGCGGTTTGCCCCTGCCCCAACCCCTGCCCGGCGCCACCCCGAGCTCTGCGGCGGCGGCTGCGTGACGGCGGGCGGGGACGGGAGGGGAGGGGACGGGCGGCGGGGCGGGCCTTGCCGCAGCAGCGGGCCCGGGCAGCCCTCCCTGGCAGCCCTCCCTGGCATCCGGCGACTGGGGTCAGCCAGGATTCCCAGCAGGAGCCTCCTCTCCGGACCCCGCCGGCCCTGAAGTCAGGCACTGGAATGTGCTGCCCGGGGCGGGAGTGGAGTCACCAACGCTGGGTGTGTTTAAAGATCGTT
Source organism: Dryobates pubescens (assembly GCF_014839835.1). NCBI lineage: Eukaryota > Metazoa > Chordata > Aves > Piciformes > Picidae > Dryobates > Dryobates pubescens. Next base: position 25,410,868 of record NC_071627.1, on the reverse strand, counting down.
TTGACCTGGTGCTTGGCAATATGGTATAGGGGTGAACCTTGTAGAGCAGGGTTCTGGGTTGGACTTGGTGATTCTGAGGGTCTTTTCCAACCGGAACGTTTCTGTGATTCTGTGAAACACACCAGCCCCGGGACACAACATCTCTGAGAGGTGATCAGTTGCAGAATCGTCTTGGTTGGAAAAGACCTTTAAGCTTACCCAGTCTAACCATCCTCTAACTACCAAGTCAGGTACTAAACCACATTCATCAGCACCACATCTCTGCCTCTTTTCAACACCTCCAGGGATGGGATTCAACCACTTTCCTGGGCAGCCTGGTCCAGTGACTCCAAACCCTTTCAGTGAAGAAGCTTCTTCTACTGTCCTGCTAAACCTCTCTTGGTACAAGTTGAGACTACTTCCCCTTGTCCTATCACTTGTTCTTTAGAAGAGACCAACCTCCATCTTGCAGCAACCTCCATTCAGGGAGCTGTAGAGAACCAGAAGGTCTCCCCTCAGCCTCTTCAGAGTTAACCCCAGTTCCCTCAGCTGCTTCTCACAAGTTCTGTGTTCTAGACCCTTCTCCAGTTTCATTGCCCTTCTCTGGACCCACTCCAGCACCTCAATGCCCCTCTTGCAGTGAGGGGCCCAAAATTAAGCACGGTACTCAAGGAGCGGACTCACCAGCACTTCCAGAACCAGAGTGATCCTGGGCACCTTCAGCCTCCAGGTCCAGAGCACTTGGTTATCTGCATCTCCAGTTCCGGTGGAAACTCCCCATTTGGTGAGAAATAATTAAATTAGCATTACCTAGAATGAAGTTTTTATGCCACATCTAGTTTAAATCCCATTCCTGATGTTCTTAGTGAACCAAGAGTGGAAGAAGGAGAGTTTGAGAGGGAGGTCTCTATGACTTCACTATGAGGCCAGGCTGAAAGAGTTGAGCTTGTTCAGCCTGGAAAAAAGGTGGCTCCATGGAGACCTCCTGGTGGCCTTTCAGTACTTAAAGGGGCTGATCAGGATGATGGGGACAGACTTCTTAGCAGGGCCTGTTGTGACAGGACAAGGAGTGATGGTTTGAACTACAAGAGGAAGATTTAGACTAGAGAGAGGGACAAATATTTTATACTGAGGGTGGTGAAGACTCTGGCCCAGGGCTCCCAGAGAGGTGGGAGATGCCCCATCCCTGGAACCATTGCAGGCCAGGTTGTTTTGGGGCTCTGAGCAACCTGCTCTAGTTGGGGATGTCCCTTCTGAGTGCAGGGAGGTTGGACTATATGACTTTTAAAGGTCTCTTCCTTCTAACCCAAATAATTCTTACGATTCTATGAAGTTTTGAGCAGGTAAAGCCACATGTGATGGTGAGGCAGTGAGTCACCCTTGACAGGGACTAGCCACGGGGTGTGGAGTTGCTCCAGTGAATTAGGGAGCTTTGAATCTTTCATAACGCACTCTCACCACATGAATCAACCCTCATGGCTTACAGCAAGCTGGGGCTGAGTCCACAATGACATTTTTCTGGTGACAGAAAGTCAGGCTGTGAGTGCTCTCTATCAAAAAAGGAACAGAGGCTGAAGCTGTGCTGCTTTCATGATGAGGTATAAAACCAGTCCTTCACTGCTGGAGGCTCCTGGAAAGCTCAGAGCAACAGGAGAATCATCTCACCCAGAAAACTGCTGATGGTCTTCATAGTCACCCTTCTGATCCTAGGCTAGGGGACCTAGAAGGGTCTTTTGCTAGAGAAAGAAATTGTTGCTAAGAATTCTTATCCCATTTTTCACAGTGAATTCTTTACTACACTTCCTGCCTCACACAGTGGGAATGGATGGTAAGAGGCAGTTTCCCTGCTCTTACCTGGCTCATGCCTTTGCTTTCCTAGCAGCAAGAAGGACAAGATGCAGAGAAGATCCTATTAATGTTTATAAATATCTGAAGCATGTGTGTCAAGAAGAAGGGGGCAGTCTCTTTTCAGCGGTGCCCTGTGATAGAACAAGGGGCAATGGGCACAAAATGGAACCCAGGAAGTTCCACCTCAACATGAGGAAAAACTTCTTTACAGTGAGGGTGATGGGGCCCTGGAGCAGGTTGCCCAGAGAGGTTGTGGAGTAGACTCCTCTAAACATTTGCAAAAAACCCCTGGATGTGTTCCTGTGTGACCTGCCCTAGGTGATCCTGTTCTGGCAGGAGGGTTCAGCTAGATGATTTCTGGAGGTCTCTTCCAATCCCTGCCATTCTATGATTCTGTAGTTCTACGATCTCTCCAGAAAGGCACCACTGCCACAGCTGTCCCCGGGCTGTACCCACAGCAGGCAACTGATGCATGCCACAGCACACTCCAGGAGAAGAGGCTAGAGTCATCCTGCTCAGACACACCACTGGAGCTCAGCAGGAATGTTTCCGAGACTGCAAAAACACTTCTTGTGAAGTTTGAATCAAGATTCAAAAGATTCAAGCTAAATAAACTTTGCAAGGGACTATGTCTTGAGCAGAAACATACAAATGAAGTAGCATGTGGGATTCAGAGAGGTCTCAGAGATTTCTTGGCATTCGTGATGGGGTGGTAGAGGGAGAAGAGTTGGTGTAGCCATGCAAAGATCTCAGAAATGCAGCTGTGTTTGCAAAGCCTGAAGTGATTGTGCCTGATACCAACTCTACAGTAAAATGAAGTGCACTGTCTTGCCACCAGGAACCCATGGAAACAAGAAGGCTCTTTCACATTTGAGGAGAGACTTCTAACCACAGCCATTCTGTTGCTTCCAAGGCAAGTATATGAGCACAGGTTTTGCAGCCAGAGCACAGGGTTGAAATCAGCTTGAAGTGTCAACTTTGGCCATCCTCTCAGCCCTCCTGCTTGCAGCAGCCTGTGCCTTCCCTCATCCCCAGCACTCTGGGGCTTGTCAGACCCTGCTCTGGGCTGATTTCAGCCACTGGCCCATGAAAAAAATCTAGCCCAGCAAAAAGAGCCAGGCAGCTTTCCACTGGAGTGCAGTGAACCCCATCATCCAAGAGCCAGAGGAAAGAAAGGGAGCTGCCAGCACAGAGGCAGCACTCTGGAGGGAAGCAGGATCATGCGACATCCCTCATCATCCCTTTGGTTCAAGCATAACGTGCACTATCAATACAAGCATCAGTTCTTCAACCCGTCCTCTGCCAAAGTGTAACCCCAGCTCTTTGCCCTCTGCAAAGGTAAATGGCACAAGGAGTGTGATTTATGGAGTGCTGCCTCCCTGCCCTGCTCCATTCCCACTGCAACCTTATCTTCTCAAATATATTATTACCTCCAGGTATAAAACTTTTTTCATTACCTGCAGAGATCAGAGCCTGCTCTCTACGGCCTTTCTCTGTCTCAGGAGATCTTTATACCAAAGTGATTTTGTGACATGGTCAAAGGTAGGACACAGGCAGTGATTCTTCCCAGAAAGGGTTGTCAAGCCCTGGAACAGGTTGTCCTGCAAAGTGGTGGAGTCCCCATTCCTGGAAGGATTTAAAATGGTGTAGATATGGTGCTGAAGGAAATGGTTTAGTGGTGACCTGGCAGTGCTGGATTAACAGTTGGACTTGATGATCTTGAAGGTCTTTTCTAACCAAACCTATTCCGTGATCCATTGCAGCTAGCATGTTACATGACCCAAACCGCAGGGGCAGCTGCTGCCTGTCTGTTCCTGCTGCAGGACCTGGTGGATCTTGCGGGGGGGGGGGGGGGGGGGGGGGGGGGGGAAGGGGGACCAAATGGTTCATGGGATGTCTATTGCCACAAGGAAGCATTTGGCTTGCACCTGCAGCAGCAATAATAAGGCAGCAGTCAAGCCTTGACTGTGTTCTGTTGAAAATCAATCTTGCACATGTCCTATTTACCCTGCCTTTGACTTTTCTGGTGTTCCCCAGTGTTTAGATTCCTCCTTCTGAGCTTTCAAGGTTGCAGTGTCTGCCTGAGCCTTATCCTTTCACCAAGACGACTAAAAAGCAGCCACCCAGGTGCCCTGCCCCACATTAGCCCTTCCTTCCAGCCCAACAGGCACCCTCAGTGGTTGAGGTTAATCTTCACAGGATGCCTCTGTGGTGCAGAATCACAAAATGGAATGGGTTGGGTTTGTTGGAAGGGACCTTAAAATATATGAAGGTCCAACCGCGCTGCCATGGACGTGGACACCTTCCACTAGGTCAACAGGGGATGAGAGGGTGTGGCAGGAGAGCTAAGAATAAGCAGTGGGAGAAGCTGCTGAGTATCTGCGCCGAGATAGTTTCCATTACTTCCTGAAACATTCACCTACCAAGAGATGGCAGCAAACCTCCTTGCGTGGAGCTGAGCATCGGTGGCATCTGCTCTGTTACAGGGCTCTATTTTTCGTGCAGGCTACAAGCCGTAGATTATCTTGGTGAGTGCCAGATGAACTGCAGGATTACACCAGATGTTCCCAAGGGAGAAAATCTGTGCTTGTGAGTTAAGTTTAAATTTGACATCTTAAATATGATATCTTAGTTTATTTTACCAGGTGGAAATGAAATAAAAACGAATGCTTGAAGATAGAATAAAAAGAATCCATAAAATGGATTTAGCACATCATAATGCCATAGATAATTCAGATGTGAGGTCTATCTAAACATTCCTTGCTTAGGAACTGAGAGAAACACTGGGAGAAGCCTGATTAACATCACTGTGCTGGGGAATCTGTCATTGCCTCACCCATTGTTATATAAACTGTGTGTGCCAAAGGAGGATTTCAGATCTGTCCTACGTCACTAATGGATATAGCCATGACCCCGGTCTGATATGATTTCATACCAAATTAACTGGGAATAAATCCAAGTCAGTAGAATTTTAGTGCAGGTACCAACAACACAAGGTTCCAGTCCTGGAGCTGGGCTCCCCATTGTGCTCTCCTGACAGTTTTACCCTTGTCCTGTCCAGCACTTGGTGGTGAGAAGGTGGGAGGCATGGGAGGATCAGCCCATCAGCATTTCAAAGTATGCTTCTGATTCAATTCCATCACAAAATGGGATCAGTAAACACTGTTTTCATTAATCACTTTTACATAGTTGAGCTGTGCCACAGTGTCAGTCATTTGCTTCCAAAAGATCTTAGCTGCTTAAAATGAATCTATGAGAAACAAAATTACCTTGCTGCTCATTTGCAGCTTGTGAATTTTACATGAGCAGCAAGGTTTAATTCAACTGCATCTTCATTCATATCACAGAGCATGTTTGAACAGCTGAAGAGCTCGTTAGCCATAGCTCCACGATGCATTTGTTCAGCAGAGTCTGATTTATGCCTCTTTAACAACAAAAATGTTTGCAGCTTGTTAACTAGCAAGGAATTAATTCATAATCAGTCCACAACGTGCTGATGGAATGATAAAATAAGATGGATGCTGTTTGATATCACACTATCTAAAAATATCTTCATGCCTCTTCCACTTCCAAACTCAAAGTAGGTTTTGTTGATGAGAGGCAAGTCATCACTGCCTGCTGTTCCCATGGCAGAGGATAGGTTGTTTCCAAGGCATAAACCCCTGCAGTGAGGATGTTCACAGAGCTCCAGGGCTCATGATCAACAATTTCTACCTTGATCAGTGAAAATGGGCTGCTGCTGCTCTCTAAGAGTCTGCATAAGCAGCTCTTTGCCACCACTGGCACATCCAGGTATCCGTGAGCTTCAGCAAACAACATCTCACATGGGGAGTTCCAGGGCCACAGGGCTTTACCCCCAGTCCTAGGGGAGCCCAGGAGCTGTAGGCAGCCATCACCAGCACAAGCCCATGTGCTGCTCCAGCTATAGCTGGGCCAGAATGTGCTGTGTACCCTCTTCCTCACCACTCCTCCTCCCTGAGTGCTTAGTCCTCTCACACCAGCACATGTCACTGCTCCCTCCTTCCCCATTCCCTTCAGAACACAGACTCATAGAAAGGTTTGGGTTGGAGGGGACCTTTAAAACCCATCTAGTCCAATCCCCCTGCAGTCAGCAGGGGCAGCTGCATCTAGAGCAGGTTGGACTCAGAGCCCCAAAGAATCTGACCTGCAATGGTCCCTGGGCAACCTGAGCCAGCATCTCACACCCTCAGCATAAAAAAATAAATAAATTCCCTTATATCTAGATGATCCAAATCTCTTTAAAGCTCTTAAAAATAGCTGAGTGGTTTTAACTGGTTATTTTCACAAAACCAACTAATTGTGCAAGTTGTCCTTGATCCACAGCCTCTGGAGCAAGCAGCCAGGACAATGCCTACATATACCAGCCCAGCTGCAGCCAGGACAGGCAGGATGAAGGGTGAGCTCAGGGAGAAGGATGAGCAGGTTCTAAATGTGGCTGTGCAGTGACAGGGATTCTGGATGACCATCAAAGATGACTTGGGTTAGAAAAGTCACTAGTTGTCCCCATTCCTGTTTATCCAGGAATCACCCACCTGGAGTTTCCTGGCACTGCTCAACCACTTAATCAAGAGGTGGACTCGCAGAAGTATATATTCTGCCCTGGCAACATCACCCAGCCTGGATCCTGGTTTTCTCTGGCACACCAGGCTCAATTCTTCATGATACTGACAAAAGCACCACAGCTGGTAGTGAAGGAAAAAGATGGTAATTGAACTCTCTGAATGGATGCTGTGAGGATCACCCATTTCTGTCACCACGGAGCCTTGTTCAGGCTGTCTCCTCACTGCACCCCAGCACCCACGGCAGAAATAAGAGAAGAAATCCCAGTCCAGAGCACAGAAGAAAGGCTTATTGCAGTACTTCTGATGAAGTAGTGCCCAGCAGGCTGACCAGCAGTGCACATCCCTGCTCAGAGTGGGACACCACTGATGGGCATCCCTGCAACACCAGCACCATGCTACTCAGTCTGCAGTGGGTCTGAGGTTAGCAAGGGTTGGGGGGCACAGGGGTATTATGAGCCCAGGGAAATCTTGATTGATTTTTAAGGAAAAAAGCCAAAAAGCAGAAAACAAAATGGGAAGGAAATGAAAGCTAAACTCCTCTAGCTCCTTTTGATCTGGGAGAATAATAGTGATTTACCTCACATTATTAAGCCCCTTGCTCACTCCCTTTGGGTTATGTCTTTATTTCCTGTAACCAGCAATGATCAAAGCCCAGAGCCTCTCAGTCCCTGTGTATTTTCCCTTCCACTCCAAACAAAAGTTGCAAAGGCTGCGACACATTCTCTGGAGCCTGTCCTGAATCAGTGGCTTGCATCAAACAGAGCTGTTTGCAGGAGCACCAGCTCCTGTGGTTTTGGTAATTTCATCTTCACACTGTGGAGGCAAATGTGGACCTCCCTGGGCAGGGGAGAAGCAAAGGTGTTACCTACCCTCAGCCTTGAGCTGACAAAATAGTTGTCATGGCTTTTACAACTTGAACTGCTCGGGAAGAGTTGGAAGTTTAATACATCAGCAGAGCCTGTGTGGAGAAGTTGTCTCTTTGACGACAGAACATGAATTGTATCAGTGACCATGGGGAAGTGGTGAGTGACACAGTCATCAAGCATGGCACCACTGCAAAGAGCTGTGACTGCAGGTAATAGAGATTTTGAGAGAAGGGGAAAGAAGCTGAAGTTGTGCTCTCCTAGCATACACTGTTTCTGCAGAAGTTGAAGGATGACAACCCTCTTCACCTCTCAGGAAAAATCAAAACCAAAGCTTTCACAGGGAGCAGCCTTTTCTAAATATACATGATTGTCTTGTCATGAAAGCAGTGCTGGAGAAGCAGTGGGGAAGCGAGCCCTCAAACAGATGAATTAGGTATCAAAAGTGCAGTCGTGGCTCATCCTCAGTCTGTTTGCCAGAGAGCTGCAGGGATGGACAGGAGAGAAGGCCAGGGAAGGAAGAAGCTTCTGGGGCTCATTGCCGACCTGGTGGTATGGCAGCAGGTTTTGTAGCCATGTGAAATGTTCAAGGAAGATTCACTTTGGCAAAGAAGAACTTCTGAAGCTGAGAGGGTGCTTGGGTTTATCATCTCCACAAGTGAAGTTTAGGCTGGAAGCAGGCAGGGGCTTGGCAGGAAAATGTTCACAATGGATTGGTAGTCACTAAAAATCCACAAGTGGTTCAGCTCTATTTAAGTGACTGTTTAATCAGGTCATATTTAGGCTGCTTGACTGAATAATCCTGCGAATACAGTAACACTGCTTTAACAAAAACCACACAAACAAAAAACAAAGAAAAAAAAAAGAGACACCAAACTGAAGAACATCTGTTCATCATCCACAGTGTTTACTCTGTGCAGTTAAACCAATGCAAGAGATCAAACCTAAATGCAGCTGGGGTTTTCCTATGCAGCCCCAGACTTAAATGCAGCTGTAATTTTGGTACCCGATGAAACACAACACACAGGTTTAGAATACAGCTCTTCAAATTCCTCTAGACAAAACCAAGTATATAAATTAGGTTTTCTGTATCTCTAAGTGTTGTGACGAAATGATTCTGCTGCTGCTGAGTGGGTATGACTGTGGTTAGCCCTTGAGGAGATGGTGGAAACCACCATCAGGCTAGGATATTGGAATGAATTTACCTATTTAGTGTGATAAATAATATATGTTAAACTATCAGATTCATGGATTTGTAGATTCATGGAATGGTTTGTGTTGGAAGTGACCTTAAAGTTCATCCAGTTCCAACCTCCCTGCAGCGGGACAAGAACACTTACCACAAGGCCAAGTTGCTCAAAGCCCTGCCTAACCTGGCCTTGAACACCTCCAGGGAGGGGTCATCCACAGCTTCCCTGGGCAACCTGTTCCAGAGTCTCCCCACCCTCACTATAAAGGATTTATTTCTAATATCCACTCTAAATTTTTTCTCCTCCAGCTTCAATCCATTCCCCCTCATCCTGCCACTACAAGCCCCTGTCAAAAGTCCCTCCCCACCTTTCTTGTAGGCTCCTTCAAATATTAGAAGGCTGCTCTAAGGTCTCCCTAAAGTCCTCTCTTCTCCAGGCTAAACAACCCCAACTCTCCCAGCCTGTCCTCTCAGGGGAGGTTCTCCATCTTTGTGACCTCCTCTGGACCCACTCCAGCAGTTTGATGTCCTGATGCACTCATACAAAAGAAGGTATGCATAGGATCATCGAATTGTTTTGGTTGGAAAAGACCTCTAAGGATCATTGAGTCTACCTGTAAAAGCAGTCTATAAGAAAGCTCAAACCCAGTTTTACCTACTTCTCTCTATGGCAGAAAGGACATTTCTGGTTGAGGGAGGAACAGCAGGTTTTGGTTTCCTTCCCACACAGTACTGCAGGGAAGCAAAGCATGCACGGAGAGAACCAGAGGTGGCCAGTGCATCTGTGTCCCCAAGTCCCTCTCATATATTCACAAACAAAAAATAAACTTTCATGATTCATTTCACCAGTTGGAGGGAAATTTATTTACTTTACAAAGATGATGACTCCTTTCACAAGGAGTCAGGTGGAAAGGAAGAGAGGTAACATACCAGTTACACTTGGGGAGATTCCAACTGGACATGGGGGAAATTGCCAGGGCAGGTTTACATTGAACATTAGGAAAATCTTTGATAGTGAAAGAGTACTCAAAGGATGGAACAGGCTGCCCAGGGAAGTGGTTGAATCACCATGCTTGGGTGTGTTTAAAAGCCATCTAGATACGGGGCTCAAGGGTACAGCATAGTAGCGCCCCCGATAGAATCAGACAATGGTTGGACCTTGTAGTCTTTAAGATCTTTTCTAACCACAGTGATTCTGTGACAATGAGAACAATCATCCATCAGAACAATCTCCCCAGAAAGGTGTCTCCAACAGTTGACACTAAGATCCAGCTGGACAAGATGCTGGGCCATCTTGTTTAGGTTGTGGTTTTGCTAAGAAAGACTGGGATCAGATGATCCTTGAGGTCTTCTCCAACCTGGTGTTACACGATTCTATTCTGTAACCAGAACAACTGAGTAGCATGGAAAGCACCAATGCTTACACATGAGAGAAACCCAAGATTTTACAAAACACGTTAACTAAAGATATTCTGGGCCCATTATCCAAGGGCAGAGCACACATGTGGATCAAAGCCTTGGGGTTGTGTGGGAGTCATAAGGATGAATTAACAAAGAATGGCAGACACTGGGATCACCATTTTAATTACTGGAAGTGGGTTTGAAGGGCAGAGACTGAAGGAGGATGTGGGAATAACTGCTGAAGAAAAACTGGAAATGTCTTGTGTCAGTACACTTCCTGCTGCAATGGCCACTCATATGCAGAGTAAGTTGTGCAGAGTTTCCCCATCCAGTCTGAGGAAGAGGTAGGCAGGGAGACACCACAGAGCCAACAGCCTCTCCTGTGATGATGGGCCTAAGAACATTTCATTTCATGCTGGCAAGGAATGGTTGCTAAGTTCTGGTGAAGAAGTGCTTCCTCAAGAGCTCATTGAAAAAAACCCAAAACACCAAAAAGCAACACCAGTGGGGTGAGCAGGATGCTCCAGAGCAAAGAGCAAAAAATATGAGCCAAGAAGGTCCTGGGCAGTCCCCATCTATCCTGAAAACAGGCTCTGTCATGTTTTGGGGTGGATATTGAAAGGGTACAAATCCAGCTGCCACCTCAGGGGGTTTGCTGAGACCTGAATCCATGGCTGGGCTGGGCAGTGACGCTGGGATGGTGGGGCAGAGTGCCAGGGGGACCAGGCTGCTCTTCTAATCACCAAAACCTTGTCAGAACTGTCACACAAGCACTTTATCTGCATCCAGTGTGTCCAGATAAGTTGGCATATGTACATATAGCTGCTCTCTCATGCTCCCATTTACCCTCCTGACAGGTATTTTCACCCTTCACCAAGAAAGTTACATCAGGATGGTTGTAGCCCTTCCAAGAAACACCTTTCCAAAGCATAAGGCTCGGGAAGAAGCACTGATCAACATTCTCCTTCACTGCAGGCAGGTCTCAGTCCTTGCCCTCAAGGAGGAAAGCTGCTCCTCCCACAAGTGTCTTCATCTGCCTCAAGGAGCTGGCTCTCAGGGATGTGACCTGACTTATCTCTGGGCTGGTTTAGATTCTGCAGTTTGCCGAGACCTTCCCTGAGACCTCAAAGACAACCCCAGATTCCTCCTGAACTGTTTAATCACCCATTCTTTCAGTAATAAGATGAATCTTTCAGCTCACTTTCAACCCCCAAATGATTGCCCTTTTCCCTGAAACAACTGAAGATTTTATCTCTCATTTCCCTGTACACCTACTCTCACATTTCTGTACGTTTATCCCTGAAAGCCCTGAATTATTCTTCCTCACTTTTCATGGCCCGGAGCTTCTCTTTCAACATTTAAGAGCATTGTTACTGGCAAGACATTAAGGTGCTCATCAGCTGCCAACCTGAAAGCCATAAATACTCCATTTATATTCATGTTTTGATATTCCCTCCATCTCTGCTGTGATGGGGTCTCTCCCACACTGCAAAGCCTGGGCCATCTTGGCTCAGGCTGGGTTCCTTCTCACAGATGGGATCACACCTTTCCTCCTTCCATCTGAGGTTACTTTGGCTGTGACACTCACCCACTCAGTGCAGCAAAACAAGGAACACTGCTTGTCTTGGACTTCAGGAGCCTTAGCTCTCCTCTGCCTCAGGTGACTTCATCTGCTGGTAAAGATCTTGGTGCCCCCATAGAATTATAAGTTTGGAGAGGTTTTGGCAGGCTGCTCACAAGTTCAGAGAGAGTTTCTCTTCCATTTTGTGTGCTCCCATGAAATCATGCTGCTCATTTCCAGCACTGGCTGGTCTTCCTCAAACAGCTGCACTGCAGGATACATTCAGCATCCCTCTGTGTTAGCTGTAAGGTTTAAAATACTTTGAATCCATCACAACTTGTCATGGTCTCACTGGTTCCACGTCCACGAACATCCACTGCTTGAAGAGTGGAGTATTGCTTGAATGCCTTCAACTGCAGGCCACATCTCTGGACAGATTTAGCTCCAGCAAAGCTGTTCCCTTTTCCCCTTTTTTCAGAGCTCTAGCAGTCTCCTCTCTGGTTTCCACCACCACACATGTTCCAGCCTAAGGCTTGTAACTGAGACAAAAAATATCTTTAAATCTGCTTTAAAGTAGGCAAAAAGAAACTTCCACTGAACTGTGAAACTGGACAGTCAGAATGTTTCCCAGAACTTGTGATTAGCAGCTGATGTTCCTGTGTCACCAGATTTTATGTGGTCTTGTCCCCTTCTAAATCAATTTTAGGACTTCAGCAAAAAACACCTGGACTCAGTGATCTTAAAAGTCTTTTCCAACCTAAACAATTCTTTGATTCTAAGAAGACTGGAACTATCAAGTACTTCTGCTGCAGGAATGGGATTAAGAACAGCAATCAAAACTGAGCAAAGCCCTCAAAAAAATATGGCCAACACTATTTATCCTGACAATTAACAGCTTCTTATGCTCTGGAGAGAAAAAAACATCACTAAATTTTAGCTTTCCTTGATTTTAGCTTTCCTGCATCCCTTGGGAGCTCAGTTGTCATAGCCTTCCTTCAAAGATCTCTCAGTAGATGTGGGCATGAGTTAAAGAACTTCTTTCCCATTTTAAGACCAGTAAGATTTGCTCTGCCCTCTTTTGATGGTCATCCCTGTAGCTACTCTGAGTTTAACCTCATAATTCAGAGATGACACATTAGAAATTCCCTGAGGCGTAAAACATACATCACTTTCAAAGCCATGGATGGCACTTCCTGGGCTGCAAACTCTTCCTAGTTTGAGTCTGCAGAGGAAGCAGGGAGAAGGAAGACTACCTTCCCTTCTGCCTTTTCCTTATGTTACTGTGAAAAAGGCACCTTCTAAGGCTGGTTTTGGAGTTGGGCACCAACACCAGCCCTCAAACCCCAGCCTTCCTGGAAGGTACCTTGTTCACAGGTGAGAGGAGAGGAGAGGAGAGGTTCGGAGAGGAGAGCTTGGGAGAGGAGAGGTTCGGAGAGGAGAGGTTCGGAGAGGAGAGCTTGGGAGAGGAGAGGTTCGGAGAGGAGAGCTTGGGAGAGGAGAGGTTGGGAGAGGAGAGGTTCGGAGAGGAGAGCTTGGGAGAGGAGAGGTTCGGAGAGGAGAGGTTCGGAGAGGAGAGGTTCGGAGAGGAGAGCTTGGGAGAGGAGAGGTTGGGAGAGGAGAGGTTCGGAGAGGAGAGCTTGGGAGAGGAGAGGTTCGGAGAGGAGAGCTTGGGAGAGGAGAGGTTGGGAGAGGAGAGGTTGGGAGAGGAGAGCTTGGGAGAGGAGAGGTGAGGAGAGGAGAGGTTGGGAGAGGAGAGGTTCGGAGAGGAGAGGTTGGGAGAGGAGAGGTTCGGAGAGGAGAGGTTCGGAGAGGAGAGGAGAGGAGAGGAGGTTGGAAGAGACCTTCAAGATCATCACGTCCAATCCATTAACCAATCCAACCCACCTATTCAACTAACCCATGGCACCAAGCACCCCATCAAGTCTCCTCCTGAACACCTCCAATTATGGTGAATCCACCACCTCCCCAGGCAGCACATTCCAATGGGCAATCACTCTCTCTGTATAGAACTTCTTCCTAATGTCCAACCTAAACCTCCCCTGGCGCAGCCTGAGATGGAGAGGGGGGAGGAGAGGGGGGAGGAGAGGGGGGAGGAGGGGGAGAGGGGGGAGGAGAGGGGGGAGGAGAGGGGGGAGGAGAGGGGGGAGGAGAGGGGGGAGGAGAGGGGGGAGGAGAGGGGGGAGGAGAGGGGGGAGGAGAGGGGGGAGGAGAGGGGGGAGGAGAGGGGGGAGGAGAGGGGGGGAGGAGAGGGGGGAGGAGAGGGGGGAGGAGAGGTTGGAAAAGACCTTCAGGATCATCGTGTCCAACCTATCACCCAATACCATCTGATCAACTAAACAGTGGCACCAAGTGCCTCATCCAGTCTCTTTTTAAACACTTCCGGTGATGGTGACTCCACCACCTCCCTGGGCAGCACATTCCAATGGCCAATCACTTTCTGTGAAGAATTTCTTCCTAACATCCAGCCTAAACCTCCCCTGGCACAGCTTGAGACTGTGTCCTCTTGTTCTGTTGGTGGTTGCCTGGGAGAAGAAACCAACCCCCACCTGGCTACAACCTCCAATCTGCAGCAGCTGCTCAGTGTGAACATGTGCTGTGCACCTACAACACAATTTGAACCCCAAAATGGAAACAGGTCACACACAAGGCACCAACATTTCATTCTTCTTTGAAGCCAAATCTGACCTAGTTAAGGTGTTCCTTTCTTTTAGTTTGTTTGGCCTAAACAAGCTTTCATGGAGCAGTTCAGTGATACAGTGATCACCCTATTCCTCTCATCCCACCATCCTTCCCATCCAGCTCAAAGTCTCGAGCCATGGGGCTACCCCTGCTCTCCTCCTGCCCTGACTCTTCACACCCCAGTCTCTAAATCAGAGACTGTGCCATGAGCACAGCCCAGGCTGAGACCAAGAAGCTGAAGCAGTTGCAAGAACCACCCAAAAATGCCTCCAAACCTCTACAATCAGCAAATCATCAAAGTGAAGGTGCAGAACACTGCTCTGTGTGGAGCTTCTCAAACCCAAGTAGGTTGCAGCAGCAATAATACAAGGTTTTCTCCCTCTCAAATGAAGAGCCAGGTGCTCTTTCTGTGGGCAAAGAAGCAGCTATTTTTGACAGGCTTGTGCAAAAGTCACAATCACAACCATTTCTAGAGCTGGTGTCACATTAAAACAAAAGATCCTAAAAGCTTTTAGCTTTGCAGCAAGGAGTTAGGAGCTTTGGAGGGTTATTTCAGGATTATTTGGGGCTTTCAAAGTCAAACTAATCCAAAATAGTTCATTTTAATGATGATTTTTCAATGGGGTCTTCATAAAAGTCATCAGTGTTTGTGCACAGGTCCCTTACAAACATCAGGTCTCTCCAGCCCCCTGTTGCAGTAGTGAAGCTTTCCTCAGGCTAAGCCTGCCAGCCCAAACCTCATGAGCTCAGTGGGAAAGGTACAGTCCAAGCATGACTAAACTGGATCCAAAACCTTTCCTTGTGACAAAACAAGAACCTGGTGCCTGGTTGGACTTTTGAGGAGGCTGGAAAAGGTCAAACAACAAAGCCAAAACACTACTTGCTCATACCATTATAGTTGAGATGTTTTGTTCTGGGTCAGTCTGATGGTCCCACAAGATTTAAAGGCCCTTTTGCTCAACCTCTCAAAAAAAACCCCAAAACCCTAACAAAAACCCACCCTACCAAAACAAACTAACTACCAACCAACCACCAAACAAAAAAAACCCTACAGTTAGTGGCAGGTCTGACATATCCTCCCAAGTTTCCTGTCTCATATAGACTGAAACATCCCTTAATACCTCTGAAATCAGGGAAACCAATCATAAAATCCTACTCTTGCACTGTGCACACTTCCTTAAAGGAAGCACAAGCACAAGCAATCTCAAACTCTTTGCTGGCCTCAGCTAATTGCACTCCTACAGGAGAAGACTTGATGGGGTGCTTGGTGCCGTGGGTTAGTTGTTTGGGTGGTGTTGGATTGGTTGATGGGTTGGACGCGATGATCTTGAAGGTCTCTTCCAACCTGGTTTATTCTATGCATGTATATTCTATGTATGTAAGTGGGAGCAACGATCAGTCAGGCAAGGTTGTGACAGAGACAGCTCAGGAGGATGATGTTGACAGCAGCAGGTTATGGATATGACAACTTATGGAAGTGGGATCCTAACCAAGAACCCCCAGGAGCTGTATGTGTCAAGCTGTCTCCATACTGCCTAGCAGCAGCACCAAGGAGTATTACTACTTTGCCTGTTTTTGTTTTAATTTTCCTCTAACAGGAGCCAAATTAATTCCATACCCACAGCTGAAGTGCAGGCAGCTACTTCTGACACTTCTAAAAGCCAATCTTGTGGTTCTTTGAACATTTGCCTGGCATCTTCCTGAAGCACTTGACCTACATCCTCCTCCTACTCTTCCTTTTGTTTCTGTATGTTCAAATTGACTGCTTAAAGGTGCTGCCTGCTCTTTTTCTTGTGCTTTGCAGCAATGCAATCTATAACGATATGAAGAAAAGCCTCACAGATCACATTTTCAGACAGCAACATTCACCACATATTCACCATCCAGGACGCTCTTGCATCATCTGCTTTCTGCTTCAGCCAGATGTGG
This sequence comes from Dryobates pubescens, assembly GCF_014839835.1. NCBI lineage: Eukaryota > Metazoa > Chordata > Aves > Piciformes > Picidae > Dryobates > Dryobates pubescens. The sequence continues at coordinate 25,394,836 of NC_071627.1, read as the reverse complement.
GTCCCTTTGCGCTTTTCTGATGTGTCATGCACTTTGTAATAAATGGTGAGAGCTACCATCTCATGGTGTGTCTTCTGGTCAGCCATTTACCTTACTTCTACAGGCCACTTACAATGACTGAGTGGTTCAGTTCCTCAGTGGTTGTGGTGGTCTCAGATGAGAAGTAGTACAGAGGGAAAGTACTGCCACCTCTGCAAAGGGACCTGCTTAATTTTGGTCTTTGCAGAATTTATCAACAGGAGATGAACCTTGTTTTATCGAGTTTCTGCCCTGGGCAAAGCCAGGGCTCCATGGTTCATGTCCAAAGGTGGCACCAAGCACCAAACCCACCACCTCCTGGGATGCTCCTTCTCTCCTTGATCCCAGACAAGCACATGACAGTGAGGGAGGAGGAAGGCCTTGCAGCTCTCAGTAACAGATATGAGTATCCAATAATCCTCTGAGCAGCAGCAGCACATGATGCTGTCTGTGGTGGCCACCCACCACTGCTGCTTTCATCAGCCACTGGACACCAGTAAAATATGCAGCTATACCATTGCAAAACCTACTTCCCACGTGTGTTGGGCAACCTTTAACAGTCTCCCAAGTTAGGAGTCTGCTGCTATTAGCAGTGTGGCCTGCCCAGTGCTGTTTACTCCATTACAAATAAGCATTAATGGCGTGCATGGCCTGAAATCTCCTTACATGTTACAGAAGCATTTGGACTAATTAGCAGCATCCACAACAGAAAGTGCAAGTTCCTGCTACCCCTCCCAATTCACTGTGAACACGACATCAAGAGGCTAAAGACCAGCCCTGCAAAGATGACCAACACTTGGCTATCTGGCCCCAGGCAGTTATTGTGAAGCTCTGTGGTGACTGTGTTAGAGACAGACTCCTCTCCAGATGACATCTGCTGCAAACACTGGTGAAGTTCTTACAGACACCAACCTCCTGTGCCTTCGGTAGCAGCTCCATTTGCTGATACACTGAGAGGCAACCTCACTGGGAGCAGGACAAGGTCACAGAGTCTAAGAAACTTAGCTATAGAATCATAGAATCACAGAACTGTCAAGGTTGGAAGAGGCTTCTGAGATCTTTGAGTCCAACCACTCACCTAGAGCTCGCAGTCCCACATCTCCTGCTAAGCCTTCTGAATACACCTCAGCAAGGCCACCCATTTCCATTACTGGAACAGCCTTACTGGAGGCTCATCCAGGGCCAGAGGAGAGTATCTGGAGCAAGGGTATGACCTTCTCAGAGGTTTCTACTGACATATTTCCACAAGATAGAAACACAGGATACCACAAAAGCCAAGAGGTGCCCTTATTTGGGACAGAAGAACCATTCCCATGAGAAGCTCGTAGGTGTGCACATGGCTCAGCCCAGGCATGTCTTCTAGGTCAAGCAGTGGGTGTCATTCCCTGTCCAGTAAAGGTATCCTGTCCATACTGGCCTTCAGCTGTGTATGTAGCAATTCTGCCTATCCCATCAACTGACCACCTACAAAGCAAAGTTAAAGATGTAGCAGTAGCACAGAAGGACACTTTGGGACCCTGCTCATATGCACAGAAGTGGCAGAGGAGAATTTGTGCAGACTGAATTAGGGGGGTTGATTTAGCCAGACAAGCACTGTGCAGCTCCAAGAGCATTTTCATGTGAAGCTGGTCATATTAAACTCAGAGTACAGTGAAAGGGATGCATGCTGCAGGCATGGTGAGGATCTCCTTGCCAGATTACTTGGCATTGAGGGTACTGGAGAGGAGAGCAAGATTACCCTCTGTGGCCTAAGGAGAAATATAATGGGTCATTTTATTTTGATGTTTCAATATTGGGTTTCAAGAGGTGCGTGTGAAAATGACCACCTTTCAATGTCCCTTCCAAGCTAAAGCATTCCATGAAATATGGACTCCTACAGAAATGGGTTTATACTGTGCAGTTTGTCCCATTTGTGAAAGGATTTTGGATCTGTTTTGTACTGAGATGGGTAAGTTTGAAGTTAAGAGCTTGAGCTCTTCTGTGTCTCAGTCACCTGCTAGACTCTGAGTGCTTCCACAGGCAAAAATCAGCATTTCCTGGTGGGAGCTTCCAGAGATCCTGACCTTCGCACTGATTCAGTGGCCACACAGCCAGTTTGATCTTCACCTTTGTGTTCATTAAAGCTTGGAAGTGCAGCTGAACACTGGCTAAAGCATGGGAGTCGACATTTCTGCCATTTTAACTAATTTGCTTTATGAAAGGTTCTTTTACAGGTATCTTTGAAAATGACATTTAGGTGCTTCTCAAGAAAACCTCTACAAACCCCCAGATTACTTGCTCTTTGCTGACTTTCTCACTGCCAATAATTATTGTGGTTTGCCTGTCTCCCAGCAGAATCTTTCTTACTCTCCTAATTAAAATTCCTTTGCGGCCATCATCTAAGAACTCGTAATCCCAAAAAACTCCAGCCAGTGCACAAAGCAAATCCAGCTCATACCTAATGTGGGCCCATTGCAATAGTCAACAGTTACACCCAAAACCAAAGAAGCAAAGTCTGTGAAGAGCTCCTAGGCTCCTTCAGACTGCCTTTCTCCCCCTGGGATTACTCTCTACCAAACTCCTTGAGATTTATAGCAATGTAGTGTTCAAGGGACTAACCTGGGCTTCAAAGATCTCATTTCCAAGGGCATATCCTGATATTTCATCTGTATTTTGCTTCTAGCCACTCTTAATTGTCTCTCCACATGCTGCATAATGAATGGTGGCATCCCCAGTCCTGAACACCTTCACCATCAGAAGGCATGCGCACCTCAAGCATCGCTTGGCTAAGCTTGCCATATTTCACTGGTTTAACCTTTCTTCTCCAACATCCCGAATATTTTTTTCCCTTCTCACAGTCCTTAATTAGCTACAGACAAACCCCAAACCCCAGTGATGCCCAAACCTGAACGTAGCCGCTGATGAGGAATATGCAGCATCATGTGGTAGTGGGTAATACCATGAAAATGCCCATTGGTCTGGAAAACTGAGGTTCATTCCAAAATTATCCCTAACATGGAAATCAACACACCACCCTAATGCCAATTAGCAGCTTCAAAGGCAGCAGCACAGACTAATGCTGTAGACAGATAATATCAGACATCCCTATATTAAAGCAAACACAAATGATTTAATTTCATTTGAGATTTGCCTGGAAAATTCTGGCTCTCCCATTTATTGTGCTGCTCCCCACGTGTCATGAGAACAGCATCAACTGGATCCACCAATCCTACCTCCACCCTAGATGTCATTTCTGCCTATTTGCTAACCTGGACTGGGGGCAGCACACCTTGGCTAACAGTCAGATCCATCACTGCAGCATAAAAGGTCTTTTACAACAAAAATGATTCTGTGTTGATGGGCCCTGAGCAACCCAATGGAGGCTGCTGATGTTTCTGCAGGGAGGTTGGACAAGATGCCCCCTGAGTGTCCCTTCCAACCCAATGCATTCTGCAATTTTATGATTCTGTGTTCCAATAGCTGTTACTGGATGTAATAAGGTGAAAACAAGACTCTTAAGAAAAAGTTAATCATTAATGCTGGGTATTAAAAACCACCAAACCAGTCTCTGGGACTTCTCCTCTTTTTTTAAGGACACAGAGATGTGGTGCTGAGGGTCACGGTTTAGCACCAGACTTGGTGAAGCCAGAGAACAGTTGGACATGATGAACTTAAAGGGCTTTTCAACCAAAACAGTTCTAGGATTTCACTTTTCAGGTTATCAGCATTTCAGTTGGTCTCAGGAAGCTTTGACTTAACTTGTTCCATGGAACAGTGCATTGCAACACACGCTGGTTGTTGGGGAAGGACAGGCAGTCTATACCGACTAATCCATGTGGGTCTGTTGGAGAAACCACGCTGGTCAGTGGGGATTGTCCAAACTGAACCCAGCTGTTTGTACAGGGGTTTTACACCAACCTGGTTCATTTCAGAAATTAACTCCCACTTGCTCTAGATCTCTCCTCACAGCTCCTTGCTTTTTTGGTGGTTTTGGTTGGGTGGGTGGGTTTTTTAATCTTTCTGTTTGGTGAAGAAAGCATCCAGAGAATTACCCCCAGCCCTACTCCTGACCAGTGATCCCCCATGAGTTACAGAACATAAGGAGCAGCAGACAGAACGTGCCAGAGTCCTACAGCACATGGATTGAGTGGCAGTGCCAGGAGTGAGTACAGCACAGCAAAAAGACGGTATCTGCATAACTCATGTTTACATTTTGCTGCCAAGAATAAATTCCATGAATGATTTTATGTGCCTTTTCCAAGGTTCCTGCCTGAAGTTCTTTATCAAAAGACTGTAGATCTTTCAGGACAATCTTGCACATCTGGTTTCATTCATTGAAGACACTGTTTCCTCAGATGATAAAAGCAAGTCTGGCAGCTGACATCTCTGTGCAGAGCAAGAGCAGTGCCAAGCTCCACAACTACCTGAAGGGAGGCTGTAGCCAGGTGGGCTACAACAGCCAGTGCCAGAACAAGAGGGCACAGTCTCAAGCTGTGCCAGGGGAGGTTTAGGCTGGATGTTAGGAAGAAGTTCTTCACAGAAAGAGAGATTGGCCATTGGAATGTGCTGCCCAGGGAGGTGGTGGAGTACCATCACTGGAAGTGTTTAAAAAGAGACTGTCACCAAGACAGTAAATTGTAACCCCATGTTTCAGGATAAGACCCAAAGTGCACATTTTCAGCTCATCGTGCTGAGCATTACACCAGATGCTGATGCCTAGAAATACCTACTCCCAAAGGAGTGTGTCATGCAACATAACTCACCCAGTGAGAAACAACATGGATTTACAATCCCAAGACATCCTTAAATTGCTCAGAAGGTGCAGAAATGCATCATCCACAGAACTAATGTAGTGGACAGCGTGGAATAAGCAATATCTTGCAGAAAACTGTTTGGACCTGAATTAACCTCCTGCCTATGCCTCTTCTAGGAGAGACAGGAAACCAGCAATTGTCAGAACAGCTCCTGTCCTGTCCTGTCCACAGGACATGCTGTATCAGGCATTGACCACGTGTGGTTGCAGCACAGCTTGCTCCTTCCTTGGAGCAAGAACGACCAGGAGACAGCTGCCCATTTTCAGACACACTTGGATATCCAGCACAGACATGCCTGAGCCCTGTCCCAGCACAGGACCAAGAACCATAAATCCATGCCCAGTCCTGCAGCAACCCAGTTGGTGAGCCCATCCAGGTCTGCTGCAACCCAAGCAGCCCACTTGCTTTCCTCCTTCCCAGTAAATTGCTGGGAAGTCTTCTTCAAAAGAGATCAAGTCCACACAGATTATTTTTCAAACGAACATTTGGCAAAAAAGCTGAACTGCAGCTTAACTGATGAGCAGGGATCTGGTCAGTGTGAAACCCTTGTCTCCAGGTGTTGAGGGACAATGGATTCTCTCTTCCTTTCACAAGAGCTGTGTCTTGAAAGTTCTTTACAATATGGCAAGGACAAGACTTTTTTTGTTGTTGCTTTGTTTTCAGAGACCAATGGGAAGAATTAATTGGGTTTTTCCCCCTGAGTTTGTTTTTGCTCACTCTTGACTGATCCACAAGGCACCACTACACAGGTTGTTTTACATGATCCAAACCAATGAGTCACATTTCTGTCACACAGTCACAGAAAGCAGCCCCCATGCTCCCACCACCAGCTGAAAGCAGGTCACAACAAAGCATTTCCTGACAGAAAGGTTTGTACACAGACTCCGAAGCACGTGGAGACATTTTGCCATCGCAGATCTCAGCAGCACTCACCTTATTTTTGTTTTCACACTATAAAATTTTGCCAATTATTTTAAGAGAAAAATAATCCAATTAGGAGAATAAGAAAGGAGAAACTTAAAGACTGACATATATGAGTTTAACCCATGCTGTCAGAACTTGCATGTAATGGGTCTAGATCCGTTACCTATTTGTGCAAGTCCTAACTGAGCTCTTCGTGCTCCAGCTCTCCAGGAGGTGTACCACAGCTCTGAGATGTCAGCTGAAACCCATCCAAAGCCCTTTTGCAAAAGATATAAACCCAGATTCCAGAGAATACCCCTTTGGCTTGGCTCTTCTGCCAGGGGCAGAAGACAGTTTCTGTCATTGTTTCTCTGTAGGTGATTTCAAAACACACCAGCGAGCAACTTGGCAGCAAGCCTCACAGTAGGTGTCCAATTCTGGACAGTCAGCAGAAGAGCTGAGTGGATTTTGCCCCTTGCACTAAATCTGGTTTGCTATGCTGGGCATCAAGGAGAAGTCAAAGCTTGAGAGAGACATTAACCGAAGGCTTACCATACCCACCATGAGATGCAAAACCAAGTTCCTGTGGTCAGTGAAGACCTCATGACCTCTCACAAGAGCTGGCCACAGCATCCTGGTTAAATACCAATATGTTAATCAGATTTGGGTGGTAAGCATCCTCTGCTGTACAAGTAAACTAAGGGAACTTCTCCAGCCAGGCCTAGAGAACATCATCAATGCTTGCTGACACTTGCCTCTCTGTGGGGAATGTGCAGGGGGTAACAGATTTTAGCTGATGAGGAGCTATTGAAGTATTTCATGGCAGGTTTGGACCTTACAGAAACAAAGCTGAAACTGAGAATTAATATTCCTTGGCTGCTTGGTGAGCATAATTCCTTCTTCCATGTCCTCATATCCACAACAACAGGACTCATACCTGTGGATATACCAACCTCCATTTGCTGCCTTTCAATCAGGACCAAGCTCACTAAATATTGTGATTAATGATATCTCAAAAGTAGGTGTTTTGTTGGGTTTTTTAAAGTGCATCAATAAGTGGAAAATGAGCAGGGAGTTCATAGTATCAATAAGGTTGGAAAAGACCTCAAAGATCATCAAGTCCAACCTGTCACTACAGACCTCATGACTACTAAACCATGGCACCAAGTGCCACCTCCAATCCCCTCTTGAACACCTCCAGGGATGGTGACTCCACAACCTCCCCGGGCAGCACATTCCAATGGCTAACAACTCTCTCTGGGAAGAACTTTCTCCTCACCTCCAGCCTAAACCTCCCCTGGTGCAATTTGAGTCTGGGTCCTCTTGTTCTGGTGCTGATTGTCTGGGAGAAGCGACCAACCCCCTCCTGGCTACAACCTCCCTTCCCATTGAAGCTGGGATTTTGGGGCAAATAAATATGAATATGCTATCAATGCTGTTAAGGTGCACGTTCCTCCCAAATGCTATGGCAATGTAATCAAAAAGTCCTCCCTTTTCAAGGTCCATGTGTGCTGCCCAAGCAGAGCCCCATCCCCTCCCCACCCTGATGGTCAGCACTTTTCTTGGGGGAGGAACAGAGGCACTGAACCCAGCAGCTTTACCACTTCTTTACACAGAGTTGTAATCCCACCAGTGTGCTGCAAAGCCTCAGCACACAGAGTTAGTCAAGACCAAAAGCTTTCTTCTACTCACACAGATCCCACACTGGCTGAAGAGAAACTCTCTGTGGGGAACAGAACTGCCCTTTATTGTTATGGGCCATTCTCAGGACAAACTTCCATTCAGAATTATTGCATTGTTTCAGCTGGAAAAGACCTCTAAGATCACACAGTCCAACCCCGACTCCAGGGAGACACCAGAAATGTTCCCATACAAAAGACCTTTACAGAGCAATTCTCCTCCCTTGGCAACAATCTCATTACTTTCTTTCCTTTCCCCCCACCCTTACAAATATGCTAATACCAGAAATGAATGGCTGTCCTATAGAGGTGTGTCCCATCATCATCATCACATTCGACTAAAATGAATTAATAAAACACAGCTTCCAGCTTTCTGGAGGTTCCACCTAAACAAAACAAAACTTCTTTGGTGTGAGGGTGCTGAGCACTGGCCCAGGCTGCCCAGAGAGGCTGTGGAGTCTCCTTCTCTGGAGAGCTTCCAACCCCCCCTGGCCAAGCTGCTGTGGGTGCCCTGCTGGAGCAGGGGGCTGGATCTCCAGAGGTCCCTTCCACCCCCCCCATGCTGGGATTCTGCGAGTTATAACTTAATCCACGTTTTGCAATTCTTTCAGGAGTTCATATCAAGTTATCTTAGAAGGTGGTAGTAGGCATCTTGAGGAAGCTGTCTGTTTGGTATTTGATTATGCTTCATTAGCTCCAAACCCCAGCCAGGAGTAATAATAAATTAAAATAATCAAAGAAAAAAAACACAACAAAATAACACCAAAATCACAACAAAAAAACCCACAACAGCTAGCGTAATTATTCTAAAAGCAGTCATTTTCATGTGTTGGTCTTTGTGAGGGTTATGTTCGGGGGGGTTTTAGTTGTAATTATGTTATTTTTTTTGGTAGAAGATCCTTGTTTGCTCTATCCCCATTCACAGGGTGCTTGGTGCTGGAGAGGCAGAGGGACAGGGAAAGGCAGCTTTTAAATTTAAAAGAGGAAACCTGAAAAACCATATGAAGGTATCAGTGGTATGGACAAGACATGAGCAGGGGCATCACTTAAGATTTCAAGGTTATTTTAAGCCAGACCACAGGAGAATATGGGTCCCTTGATGGTATTCTGTGTAGTGATGAGGCTCTCCCCAAGGAGGTGATCTGACCATGTCACCTTTTGCCACCTTGGACCTGAAACCTTCAATACTCAAGCCAAAGGCAGTAGAAGTTACAAAATTAAGCCCAAGTACCTTCCCATTTTCTGAAGGTCTCTCCTACACCAAGCCCTGCACCCAAGGGTGCACATTCAAGGCTGCTGTGGAGCAAGGGTAGCTGCAGGAGGTCCCACAGGGATGACAGCAGGATCCAGGGCTGCTAGTTAACCCAAGCTCTGTTGGAGCGCCAAATTTTACCCTTTTCCTCACTACTTTTATGGCTTCTTCCTCCATCAAGCAAGCAAGAGAGCACCTCACAGAGCTCATGGTGATATTCCACCATGTGCCACCCATGACTCACAACCAAAGAAAACTCAAACCAAAGATGCACATGGTAAGGAAGCACCTACTGACTGCATTACTCTGTAAAGTGAGCAGGACACACAGCACTGAAAATCAATTCTGAGAAGCCCACACCACCAGGCACAGTGCCACAACCCTTGTCCTCCTTATTGCCCCTTCTCAGCCTTGGCAAGGGGAAATTACTGCTTGGATTTACTGGTCCATTGCTGGCTTCCCTGAAGGGAAATAAACCCTGTAGAATCAAGGCACTGTCACACAGCAAAGGGTGCCACCCTCCAACCCTGCCCAGGGGCAGCCATGAAGACATCACCCACACATGGGACATCACAGTAACCCACTAAAGGCTGACAAGGATACAGCAAGGGGTGAAGAAATCCAGGATAAAGGCACAGCATTGCTCATCCCAGATTCCTGGGCATTAGACAAAAAAGCAAGAGCTGGGCTTTGATCCTGAGAAGCGGATGTTTCCTGCTGGAGGGGACAGCATAGAGACCTGAGCAGTCTTCACTGTTTATTTACTCCACAAACTGAAGCAAACCACTAAATAACATAATCATGGCTGTGTGATTAACACACACACCCTCCCTGCTGTATTGGTGCCAGAGATTATTTTGGCCAGTCCCAACTCCCAGCATTTCCATTTGGCAATACCCTGAGTATTCAAGAACAGAGACCTCACACACAAGCTGCTTCTGTGTTCAAACACAACCCCCTGGTCTCCCAAAGATACCTTACTGTGCAAGTCCTCCTCATTCAGCCAGGCAGAGCTGCTCCCTAAGAGGGTCAGGAGGAAAGCCCAGCAGATAAAGTTGCCATCACCATCACACCTGCAGGCTTTTACCTGGAGAACTGCCAAACCCAGGGTTGATAAGTGGGAGAAATGAGGGACCATGGGGCAAACCCTATGCGAGGATCCTGCAGTGGCTACCCCTGCAAACCAGGAGTGAGATGCCACTAGATGGTGACAGTGCCCACAGAAATTAAACCCCAGCTCCAGTGCAAGGCCACTGTGAAGCGAGGAAGCTCTTTGGAAATAAATGGTCAGCACTTCTTGTTTGTAAAGAATGTGAATTAACTCAGGTGGTGTTATGGTCCCCAGCACCAGGAGGTGGTGGTTGGGTGATAAAGAGAAATGTGAGTGAATTCACCTTCTTGGTCTAAGTGTGGAATGAGCTGTTTCTGCATGGCCAACATCAGGAGATAAACTCCATTGATCTTCATTTCCCCACTCCTGCTCCCCTGTACCTCTGGTACCCACAGGCTGAGACCAGGTGCAATTTGGGCTGTGGAATTCACCCATCATTCCCAATACCTTGAGTCCTGTGTCCACTTCTGGGCCCCTCAGTTTAAGGAGGACATCGAGACACTTGAATGTGTCCAGAGAAGGGCAACAAGGCTGGGGAGAGGCCTTGAGCACAGCCCTCTGAGGAGAGGCTGAGGGAGCTGGGGTTGCTTAGCCTGGAGAAGAGGAGGCTCAGGGGTGACCTCATTGCCCTCTACAACTACCTGAAAGGTGGTTGTAGCCAGGAAGGGGTTGGTCTCTCCTCCTAGGCAAGCAGCACCAGAACAAGGGGGGACAGTCTCAAGCTGCACCAGGGGAGGTTTAGACTCGAGGTGAGGAGAAAGTTCTTCACCAAGCGAGTCGTTTGTCACTGGAATGTGCTGCCCAGGGAGGTGGTGGAGTCGCTGTCCCTGGAGGTGTTTAAGAGGGGATTGGACGTGGCACTTGGTGCCATGGTCTAGTCATGAGGTCTGTGGTGACAGGTTGGACTCGATGATCCTCGAGGTCTCTTCCAACCTTGGTGATACTGTGATACTGTGGAATGGAGCTGATATCCTTCCACAGGGCAATTTTACAATGAAAGGAGTGAAATTCTGGAACAGGTTGCCCAAGGATGTGGTTAAGGCCCCATGCCTGGAGGCAGGGTGGACATGGCCCTGGACAGCCTGATCTGTTTGGAGGTGTCCCTGCAGGGGGGTTGGACAAGATGACTTTTGATGGTCTCTTCCAACCTGATGCAATCCATGTATCTGTGAACTTCAAATGCCCTACACCTTTTCCCCAGCGCAGGAGGAGCCCACGTCCAAGAGCTATTGCTGTCAACCTGCCTGGATGCTTGTGCTGTTTATGCAACACATTTCTGTTTCAAGCTATGGATTTGCAGCACGTTCAAAGTAACATTTCAGCAGCATCCTGGCAGTCCATTAAATAATGCTGAATTCAGGTAATGCATAAAATCTGTAAGCACCAGCACCAATAAGGAGGAATTGGGCTGTAACTGGTTTGCTAACTCTTGTGTTGGGGGATGAGACACCTTTTTTGAAGTCTTACAGAGTTGTGTAAGAATGATCAGACCAACCTGTTTCATCTACAAGTGTGACACTTTATAAGATACTGGATTTCTCTTTCATTTTGTATTTATCACCTACATGATGCACTCTAGTAAAGGAGAGTTTTTCAATAAATTGGTAGCAGAGGAGAAAGTTTCTCAGGCATTTAATAACCTTTGTCATCTCTGGTCAAATAGTTAAGGGTTCCTTTACCTTTGGCTGCTTAACGCATTACTGTAGCTCTCTGCTCCAAAACACCAGCTAAACCATGAGCAATCCAACTAGGAACAGACCCTACAACACCCAGATTCTTTAAAAACCCATATTCACGTTATGACTTGTGTGAGCTCTTAGCTTGCTGCACTGCAACACTGAGCAAAACTGGAGCCATCACCACAACTACAGCCAACCAGAAAGCAAACCCGCTTCTCTTTGGTTAAGGAAAGCCACAGCCATGATAAAAGAGGGGAACAGCTGGAAAAGACAGGGGAGCATGCAAGAACAGTATGGAGATTTGCAAAAGTATGGCTGGTGCTCCTGTAGTGATAGAGTATTTCTGCTGTCCAAGTGCCCAAAGAAAAGAAAAAAATATCTAGAAAAACACAATTTAAGAGGGTAAGAAGTGTAAGAAAATGTAGAAAGAAAAGGATTTCTTCTCTGACTCGGCAAACAGCCAGTGAGTGCATCTGCAGGGCACTTCCACCACCCCTCTTTAGGTGATCCTTCAAACACCACGGCCCAGCTTTGGTTTTCTGTTGCTGTCACACAGCAACACACACAACCCAAATGGCTATTGCAAATCCCCTTTGCTTAAAGACAGGACTAATTTTACTCATTTCTAAAGAAAGCCTCATCTCTTTATTCAAAAATAACTCATTTCTGAATGGAAAAAAAAGAATAAAAGCCAGTGAATTTTTTAACACACCCCCCTCTCCCGTTCCCCGCCCCCCCCCAAAACAAGCCAAACCCAATCATGTTTCACTTTTTCAATGTGTGTAAATACCCAGTTCTGACAGTTTTCCCTTTTATTATACACTGCATTTATTTGCACATCTCTTTTCTGACCTACTCTAGTAAGTGACTGGAAAGCCAAGGTCTCACCTCTCCTAAGACCATACAGCTCATGAGAGCAGAAGCTGCCAATGTCTCTCTTTATCACAGGGGTTTAACTGCTCCCAAGGGAACAGGCACATCTGGCACGAGTGACTCCCAGCATAGGGATGGAGGGATCTCTGAGGGGGGCTCTGAGGGTGTCCTCAGCCAGCAATTCACAGAATCGTGAGTTGAAATGGAGATTAAAATCATCTAGTTCCAAACCCCATGCCAGGGGCAGGTTCCTCTAGTGGAACCATTGACCCAATGGTGGACGGCACAGCTGTGGAAAAATTGCCGTGTTAGAGGGTACATATAAACCAAATTCCTCTTCAAAGCTTTTCCCAGCTGTACAGGCATTCCTGTGAGAGCTTTAGATCAAAAGTCCACTCATGTATGCAGCCACCTGCTCTCACCCTGGAAACAAAGGCAGGAAAGAAATACAAGAAGACAATAAAAGTGCTTTGTGTTTGCATCATGGAGCTCCAGCAGGGGTTTCTCGGCCACCCTGAAGCAGGGCAGAGTTCGGTTGGACATCAGAAGGAAGTTCTTCACAGTAAGTGTGGTGAGACACTGGAACAGGCTGCCCAGGGATGTGGTTGAATGTCCCTGGAGACATTCAAGATCAGACTGGATGTGGCCCTGGGCAGCCTGCTCTAGTTGGAGATGTCCCTTCTCACTGCAGGGGGGTTGGACAAGATGCCCTTGGAGGGTCTCTTCCACCCAGATGCAATCTGTGATTCTGTGAATAATATTCATTTTGTGTTTCTCATTTGGTGCCAGTGGCTTTAAAATCTGATGGGGAAATGTACCCATTTGCAGATGGGTAATTAGGGCCAAGATTGGAGTCAAAGCTGCATTGCCCTTCTTGGAGAAGCTAAGATGGAAAAGAGCTGCTGGCTCCAGGGGCAGCAGCCAAGCTTGGGGCCAGGCAGGTACCTCATGGAGACAACCAGAGATTCAGTGTTTCAAGACTAAAGACTGGGTTTCAGGAGCAGCAAGCAGGCACTCTCAGCATCTGCAGCTGCTCAACCAGCCCTACATGAGCCAGGCACGAGATGGTTCGTTGGTCAGAGCTGAGGTCTTGCCCTTGGAGCCCCATGGCACACTAGGGTGTCAGACAAGGAAGCAGCCTGGGAGGGCTGTGGTGATCAGCCCACTGCTACCCCAGCACAATAACCAGAGTCCTTAAAGCAAACTGCCTGTGGTTAGTTAAATGGAAAATATGCAAGATCGTTCTCTTCCCCAGTATGTGCTCACCCTGAGCCCAGCTCCACAGCATGGGCTGAGCTGATCCGGTGCCCCACACCTTTAGCAGGGCAGGAGGGTGCCCAGCTCATCCCCTTCACCTATTCTTGTGCATCTCACATGGACAAAAGGGGGTGGGTTGTGATTTTTATTCCAACTTATAATCCCCACTGCTTTCATGATGGTAGACTCCAAAATTCCCTCCAGGACCACCATGGTGTTGAGCAGCCTTGGCAGAAGCCTTGTACCCACATCAGTTCATCCTCATTTTGGAGAAAACTCCTTTCCATAGTGGCCCAAGCTCACCCAAGCTAACAGAAGGGCTTGATCCCTGCTGCCCGTGCTACCAAGAGGACAAGCCTCTTTCCAGTCTTATGCAAAACAGAAAATTATTTCAACATTGCATCATACAAACAAACCTGATTCTCAAGCATAGGCTCATTTCTTCCATCCCAAAACAGATGTGCTGTGGGAGACAACAATGCAAAGGAAAGGGACCCACCAAGCAAATATTTCCTATGTGCAGAGCATTTGTCCAGGTTCCACTGAAATGCTCCGCTGTATCCCAGCAGTGAGCACTGCAAGCCCTCAGTGATTTCCGTGCTTCCCCAACTTTCCGGCAGGCAGATGGAAAGATGTTATTACAAAACACAAGCAAAAATTTCAGCCTAATTAAAGGGATTTTATCTGGTTAAAATCACATCTTGCTTTGTAAAAAAAGCAGACGTCTCCTTGCCCCTGTGTTGTGAAGAGCATCCCAGAATACAAAAGCAGAGAGGAGCTCTACAAAGCTAATTTACACTGCACTCTTTATTGTCTCCTGTAGATTTTTGCATGTCTCCCAGTTTGCTCCTACCTTTCTTCCCCAGCACTTTCTAATCAATGGCATTTCCAGAGTGTCTGGCCCAAAAGCAGGAGACAGGATGGTTCAGTGGTTAGGGCACTAGGCAGAAATACAACTGCCTGCTGCCAACATCCCGTGGGATCCCAGCGAGGCACTCAGCCGCTCTTTGTCTCAGCTCCCCGTCTGCGAAACACCATTTCCTAACTCACAGGGCTGTCCTGAAGCACACAACAGCTTATGTGAGTGGGGTAATGAGCTAGAGACTAGGCTGGGCTATGCCTCTGTGCATGCCACTACTCCTTATCAGAAAAAAAAAAAAGCTGCCAAGTGATTGAGGGGAGCTGCACGCTGTAATTGAGGAAGGAATGAAGCTGTAGGTGAGGCAAAGAGACGACTTTGAAGAAAGGAGATACATGAAAGTGTGCAAGGGCACTGAAGTCCCTGGGGTGGAATGTAAATACCAGCTTTCCAGGCAAACACCCTGCTCCAGAACTGCAGTCACTTTATTCAGGCAAAAGACTACTTTAAACAGCAGGGCCGTGTCTTATCATCCTATCTCGACTATTAAAGAACCCTTTGTTTCTCAGCAGATTGCCACTGGCATGAGCCATGATCTTGCAGCATGTGACTGCTGTGGTGGTGAGCCTGCAGAAGAGAAGGCTCCAGGGAGACCTTAGAGCTGCGTTTCACTATCTGAAGGGGACCTACAGGAAGGCTGAGGAGGGACTGTTGAGAACGACCTGTGGTGACAGGCGAGGGGCAGTGATTTGCAGGGTAGATTTAGGTCAAATATTAAGAAGAAGTTCTTCACAGTGAGGGTGGTGGAACACTGGAACAGGTGGCCCAGAGACGTGGTAAATGCCCCATCCCTGGAAACAGTCAAGGTCAAAATTGATGAGGCAACCAGATCTAATCAGAGATGTCCCTGATCACTGACGAGGGGCTGGACAGGATGACCTTTGAGGATCCCTTTCAACCTGATGTGTTCTATGGTGCTAAGATATTCACCAGAAGAGGACACAGACTTCTGTTCTCAAGGCTGAACAAACCCAGTTTTCCCTGCCTTTCCTCATATAGCAGCTTCCCAGTCCTTGAATCATCTTTGTGGCCTTTCTGTGGACCACATCCAGTCTGTCCACATCTTTTTTGTCTGTACCTTTGTATAGATTTTCATATTCAAGCATGGGGAAGCTGCCATATAAGGAAAGTCTGGGATAACAGAAGGGTTGTGGGAGACCTTATCACCACGTTGCAGTATTGAAAGGATGGCTATAAGGAAGATGGAGATTCCCTTTTTTGCAAGGAGTCACATGGTACAAGATATTCCTGAGGAAGTACTGATTAGACTCAAGAGGAATATGTTTCACAACAAGGACACTCATCCATTGGGATAATCTCCCCAGGGAAGTGATGGAGTCCCCAGTACTGGGCACTTTCAAGTTTCATCTGGAGAGAGTGCTGGGCCAGCTTGTCTAGACCATGGTTTTCCCAAGAAAGGTTGGACCAGATGATCCTTGAGGCCTTTCTAAACTTAGTAGTCTATGATTCTGTGATCTATCATTCAATTACTAGTAAGCTCTCATAACCATCAAAAAACACACTGCCATCTGCACACTGGGAACAGGAATACCTGCAATTACTGGGCAAAGCTCAGTTTGCCCTAAAACAGTAGGTGATTGACTGTAATTACTTACATTTGCATAATTGCAGCTCATCACACACCTGACTAAATGGGGATCAGCAGCAGTTTCAGGACGATACCTCCAAACATGGTGGTGCACATGGACATTGAGTTACCTTTAGGGAACATGAGCACCAAGAACTTATCCATTTAATCAGCACCCAGATGACACCAGCGAGCTCCCAGGTTCATCCCACCTCTTACCACTCTGCAGCAAGGGAAGCCCAGCCAGACACATCTGCAGAACCCATGTTTATGCACCAGAGTCAGGCTCAGCCCCTGGGAATCACCATCAGCAAGTAGGAGTTCCTATAGATAATATGGGGTGCCAACCAAGTGGACACATCCAGGTATTTTGTAAAATAGGAGGCAAATAATTAAGAGCCTGTAAATGCTTTAATATCATAATATCATTTCTGATATGAGCTACTGATTAGAAAACTAGAAAGGAAATATTTAGTTTTAATGAATGAAAATAGTTCCTTTCTTCTTGTCACTGGTCTGCAAGCATTGGAGGAGCAGGAAGCAGGACATGAAGGTCTTTTCATGTTAGCAGCTAAGCAATGGGATTGTGCTGAACATCAGCATCAACACTGACGTTTAAATGGCTGCTGGGAAGGAAAAAATGCAATGGCATTAAAATAACTACAATGTGAACGTCGAAAAAGACCTCCAAAATCACCAAGTCCAACTGTTGACCAAACCCTGCCAAATCCACCAGTAAACCATAGAATCATCAAGGTTGGAAAGGATCATCAAATCCAACCGTTTACCCAACACCTCAGCATCACATCTACATGTCTTTTGGAGACTTCCATGGGCAGGGATTCCACCACTTTCCTCAGCAGCCTGTTGAAAACCCTTTCAGTGAAGAATTTTTTCCTAATATCCAACCCAAACCTTCCCTGGTGCAAGCTGAGGCCATTTTGTGTCATCCTATCACCTGTTACCTGGGAGAGGAGACCAAACCCCACTTCAGTCCAACATGCTTTCAGGGAGTTTTAGAGCACAATGGGGTCTCCCCTCTGCCTCCTCCAGACTAAACAACCCCACCTCCCTCAGCCACTCCTCATAGGACTTATGTTCAAGACTCTTCATCAGCCTTGTTGCCCTTCTCTGGGCATGCACCGTGACGTAAATGTCCTTCTGGTCAATATCCTTCCGACTCACTGAGGCTTTTTTCATGTTTTTCTGGGGGGGGACCAGTTAATTAATTAAGAGTTGAGATGCTCAGATGAAGCTTCCTCATCAGTAGATATGAATATTTGTTTGTTTAAACTCTTCATATGACATCACTGGGGCACTGGCAAGCAGGATATCACAGAACTGACAAACAGGCTGAAGTGAGAAAAAATATTACTGCATAAGCACAAAATACAATGGGACTGGGAGAAAGAGAACCCAGAAAGTTTTTTTTTCTGACCTTTCCCAAGCAAAGGGCTGCTTGTGGCGAGCCCTGGGCTGCACGTTGCCTATATCTTGTATGAATGAATTCCTTTCTTGTGTGATGGTTCAAAGCCAGTCTGTCCTTTTCTACAGAAGCACCCACAGGATCACCAAAACCCACATATTCAGCTCTTGTTAATGTCAGCAGTGACGTACCAGAGCGAGGACTTGTTTGTCCTGAAGAAACAGAGGACTTCCACCGCTTCAGCCTGCTGCCGAGCGCCTGCTCAGAGAAGAAGAAAGAAAAGAAGAAGAAAAAAATTGTTGACATGAGAGGAAAAACCAGGTTTCCTGTTTGAACTCTGACAGGTACTGGAAGATATGAGTAACATCAAATCTTGGTCTGCTCTAAAGGCAGTCTGTGGTCAGGGGGTTCTCACATTTGTTTGTGTGGAACAGCTTTGAATTGTTTGCAGATACCGCGCGGAAGAAACTCAGAGATCCTTATCAGGGCACAGGGCCTGTTATGAAATACATGCACTTGTGAGCAGGTTACAGGAGATCAAACCGGCTCCAGACGACATGCCTCACACTGTAACGTGTGGTAGATGCTCCCGAGATACCCCGAGCATGCCATGCGGCGCAGCGCTGCTGAGTGCAGCCAGTGGCCGCCTTTATTTCCTTGCTGCATGGCAGGCGAAAGGAGTTTGGGGGATTTTTTCCCAGATCTTTTGTGTGTGTGCATGTCTGTTTGTTCAGATTAAAACTTTCCTTTAGTATGATATTAATAAAATCATTTAGGTTGGACAAGAACTTCAAGATTGTCAAGTCCAACCATGAACTCTATTCTACCAAGTCCACCATGAAGCCATATCCCCAAGCACCACTTCTACACAGCTTTTAAACACCCCCAGGGATGGCGGCTCCACCATTGCCCTGAGCAGCCTGTTCCAATGTCTGACAACTCTTTCAGTGCAAAAATTGCTCCTAATGTCCAGCCTAAGCCTCCTCTGGTGCAGCTTGGGGTACATTCCATCTTGTTCCAGCATGGGTTACTTGGGAGAAGCAGCAATTTCTTCACTAAACAATTGCAAAGGAAATGAGGTGCTGGAGAAAATGGCTTAAGACATCCTGGTTTTCCCCCAGCTGGGTGACACCCTGCAGGGACGGGGGTAATGCCAGTTTGCTTCTTGTCACTCCTCTAAGGTGCAAAGCCTAATGGTGAATCCTGCACCTAGGAGAGCCAGGATGGATTCTGCATCCCTAGTCCAGGCTGTTTTCCAGAAGAAAGGAAAGCAATGACACTGGGGTGGGAACATTGCAGGCAGATCCCTCAGAAAACAGAGTTGACAGGACTGGACCGTGACGTCCATCCCAGCTCTAAGAGGTGCTGGTGAGAATTGTACCGCTGGTAAGAGGCTTCCTAAAGTGCTCTGCCAAAGCAATCAACCCAAATTGCAGCTGAAAGCTCATTTCCCTCATGACACAGCCTGTCATATGCTGCTTCCTCCCATCTCAAACATCAACCTCTACAAACTCCTCTTTATTCCTACCTTTGGATAAAGTCCAACCGGTTGTCAGGTGGTATTAGGTAATAGGTTGGACCTGATGATCTCTGAGGTCTTTTCCAACCTGGTTGATTGTGTGATTCTGTGACCCCACACCTTACAAGGAGCTCTGATGTCTGCAGAGCAGCAGCTCACCATCCAGCCCAGGTCTCCAGGTATGAAGCAATGAGTTCAAAAGGCATTGATCAGTCAGATCTCCAACTCCATCATCTGTATCTGTTCTGACAGGCTTGCAATGCCTTCTCCTTTCAACTACCCCTCAGTCCATGTTACAGTGCCTTTGCATACACAAAGCTGTTTCAGCTTTCCTTATGCTCTAATACAGGCCATCTAGTTCAAAGACTCTGATAAGAAAAGATCTCCCAAAGCTCTGTTAAACCCAAGACCTGTCATGGGATACACCTAGTTCACAGCTCCATGTTACAGTTTAATAGGTGAATAACTTAGAGCTGCCCCCAGCTCATTCATGGAAACAAAATTCTGTGGACAGCTGTCACCTTTCTCATAGCCCAAACACAAGGAGCTTCCACCAAAACCAGAGGTAGCTCTGCACACACAGGCAACGAAGGGGACACAGTCATCCAGGAGGAGTGCTCTCAAAGCCCTGTTCTCATCAGGGCTTTGATCCCTTACCATAGAACCACCACACCAAGATGCTACCAGAAGATAACTGGGGCTGTGCCCTGTGCCGGACAGGGGTCCCCAGCTGATGGAGTACAAGTGCTCAGCACCACACAGGGTCAGACCTTCAAAACCATTGATCTTAGGGCTACCTAAGCTATGATAGACAGTGAGCTCCTTTCAAAACCCCCTGGCACCACAGAGCTGGATTCAAGGACTGCACACCCAAGCACAGGGTTGTGTCACAGCTACAGAGACTCAAAGACAGCACCATACAGATCTCTTACACTTTGATTCTGTTTTTGTGGATTACTTTTTGACTTTCATCTTTCCAGCTGAGCTGTTGAGAGCCCCTTCTACTGTAGCAAATGCTCACATCAAGCAAGTTATCACTTGCACACTGAATACATGTGGAAGTAAACTGAAAAATTAAAACCATTCCATTGAGGAACAGAACAATTCCCTACAACAGGGCTGTCCAGTTGCAGCTAAATACTAGCTGGGA
The DNA here is from genome assembly GCF_014839835.1 of Dryobates pubescens. Classification (NCBI taxonomy): domain Eukaryota; kingdom Metazoa; phylum Chordata; class Aves; order Piciformes; family Picidae; genus Dryobates; species Dryobates pubescens. The sequence goes on along the minus strand of NC_071627.1, from coordinate 25,374,669 downwards.
TTTCAGATCTGGGCTAGTCAGAAACTCACTTTGTTTGAAAGAGCTTTCCCTTAGCTACTTGCAGTACTAGTGAGTCTAAGGGAGGAAAAAAAACCTGTAGGTTCTGTAGACACCTGATGCACAATTCAACCCCTCAGAGCACACAGCTGGAGGAACAGAAACTCAACAAGTAATTATCCCCTTAAAACAGTGGGTGTTTGTCTTAATTTCTGAGACAAAATTCAGATAAATTCCTGATTTCCTGTACTAATCTTTGTAAATTTAGTGACATTTCATCTACACCACCACCCCCCAAAGACTGGATGTACTTTACCATCTGGTGCAGCTGACTCCAATGCAACATAGCAGCATGCTCCCAGTGATTTAATGCTGAAACCTCCCTGAAATCAGAGAGACCTAAGGGAGCGGTTAAGAACTTTCCTGACTCAGGATTAAAAATCACAAAAGAAAGCTAGAGGAATCCTCTTATCACTGAAGTTGTTGCTTAGTCATTACTCATTTGAAGATATCAGGATTAAGCCACTGACTGTTTCTGTAATATTCATAGCAGTGTAATTAGACACACACTTACAGAATTAAAAAAGAGCAATAAGATAAAACTTCACAGCATGAAGAATAAAAACGCCCAGCAGACTGATAACTAGAAATAAAAGCAAATTACCACATGACACAGCAGTGGAAAACAGCTGTTAAAAATTGGTTATTCGTATACAGCATTATCAGTTTACAAGAGAAGGGTTGGGTTTACTTAAATACTAACCAATGCCCTTTTTTAAAAACTTTCAGCATAAAAATGTTACAAATAAGACATTACAGATGGTTTTTCCTTTGAGTCTTCAAGTTCTGACATGGATTATTACACTCACAGTGCTCTCCCCATTGGTTCAGTGGAAATCCTTAGGCCAGGTCTGCTCACACTCTACGCAAGTTTTCAATATTCTTGACAATCAGGAAGATAATTGAATGTAACCACGAGGCAAGAAAGTCAGATCAACTCTGTTAAATAAGGTTTCTCTTCATTTGATACAACTTCATTGATTAATTATGCACTTTTATTTAACTCTTCATGCTTAAGAGCTGAGGCCAGATGTTTTGATCCAATTTGGAATAGTATCATTACAATGAATACTCTCAACGTTATTTACTTTTTTTTAACTTTTTCCTTTCAACTTCTCCTTTTAGTTTGGATTGTGAGATAGTTAATAAGATACAGCATGGCTCAGCATGCTCTGAGCAAAAGCTTCGTTTATCACACCGAGATTTTCCTGGTAACAAACATCTGATCCAGCCCTGCTCTGTAAATCCCATCACATATCCTTAAAGTCCAGATGCCAGGTGCCACACACTGCATATGACTCCAGCTCTGAATTAATAGTTAATAACTATTAATTAATTTAGTTATTAGGTGTTAATTAATAACTCCCCAATTTTATGTGATCAAACAGGACATTGAGAGGCTGGGAATCAAAATATTGTTGTCTGTGAGGCCACATCTGGAATGCTGTGTCCAGTTCTGGAATCCCCAGTTCCAGAGATACAAGGAACTACTGGAGAGGATCCAGAGCCTACAAAACAATAGCTGTTGCTGCTGCAAGATGCTTTGATACAGGACTTGGCTTGTACACCCTGAACCCAGCAGACACACTTGGGTTAGATGCTGTTATTACCCATAGTCTGCCTGGAGGCTGTCCCCTCTACAAGTGTCCAGGGAACTGCTGGAGAGAGTCTGAAAAAGGCCACTAAGGTGCTGAGGGGCCTGGAGCAGCTCTGTGGAGGAGAGCAGCCCCAGAGGGGATCTGAGCGATGCTCAGCAAGAGCTGAAGGACCTATACAAGGCAAGAGGCTGGGGCCAGACCCTGCTCAGTGTTGCCCAGGGACAGGACAAGGGGCAGTGGGCATAAACTGGCAGCCAGGAAGTTCCACCTGAGCAGGAGAAACTTGTTTGGTGTGAGGGTGCTGAGCCCTGGAGCAGGCTGCCCAGAGAGGCTGTGGAGTCTCCTCTGGAGAGCTTCCAACTCCACCTGGCCATTGTGATCCTGGGCAAGCTTCTGTGGGTGACCCTGCTGGAGCAGGAGGGTTGGACTGGATGGTCTGCATAGGTTCCTTCGAACCCCTCCATGCTGGGGTTCTGTGGCTTATTTCAAAAAAAAAAAAAAAGAAAAAAAAAAAAAGAGGCATTTTTAGCAAAGCAACTGATTTTCAGAGTGTCTGAATCTTTTAGTCTGTTTTGTTTTCTCCTTTAGTTCTACACTTTCAGAATACCTAACCACAAGCATTTGAGCAAACTAGAGAAAAGAAACTGTTGGTAATTTGCTGTAAGTTTCAAAAGCCAGCAGGATATACTGTTTTGTGTTTCTATCTATAGAGACCTGCAGGCAAACGTACAGTGGAACAGAGATAGACATCTAGATACAGTTGTACTTGCTGTTCATGTGCCTGTATGGAGATAGATTCTTAATTAGATAAGTAAACAATGGAAACTTTCTTAATTTGCAGTTTGAGTGTACTGAATTCTCCATTTCCCTCTCTTACTTCTTAAGCAAGACATCTTTTTAGCTGCTTTCCATGAGTTACAGCTGCTCACAATACATCCAGCACTGCTGCATGGTACAGCAACTGTGGGCTTCTGGATTTGACTTTGACCTGCACTAAAGCACAACCAAACACAAAAAGGTGAATTAATTATCTTAGATTAAAATATTCCTGTGGCATTTAACCCATGATTTGTTTATATTTTTAGGAGAAAAACAGAATCACAGAACCACTTTGGTTGGAAAAGACCTGTAAGATCATCCAGTCCAACCAGTATAACAATGAACCACCAAGTGAGCCTGTTGCTACATGGAGGATCTTAAGCAGAACTAAAGTAGTAAGGCAAAATTTGAGAGCTTCAGGTTTATAACTGGTGTAATGGTTAAGGTCCTGCATGGGACCTTTGGTCACGGATGGAGCTTCCTAAGCAGTCCTACTCTCCCTTGTCCATCCTCCCTTTCTCACAGCTATCAAATGAATATTCAGCAGAGTTAGGCTCATTCTCCAATTAATTCTAGATGAGAAGAGTCAAACTAGAGAAAAAGATTCTAGACTAAATAAACCCAGGCCTCTCATTTCTCTTTTCAGTTCTCCCAGTCTTTTATTACCATGTTGCTGCTGTGATCCAACCCCAGGCTTCTTGCCAGTACCCAGCAATAGCTGTTGCTGCTGCAAGATGCATTGACACAGGACTTGGCTTGTACACCCTGAACCCAGCAGCCACACTCAGGTTAGATGTTATTATCACCCACAGTCTGCCTGGAGGCTGTCCCCTCTACAAGTGTCCAGGGCACTGCTGGAGAGAGTCTGACAAAGGCCACTAAGGTGCTGAGGGGCCTGGATCATCACTGTGAGGTGCAAAGGCTGAGAGCCCTGGGGCTGTTGAGCCTGGAGAAGAGCAGCTCCAGAGGGGATCTGAGCAATGCTCAGCAAGAGCTGAAGGACCTGTGGGGGCAAAAGGCTGGGGCTGGACTCTGCTCAGCGGTGCCCAGTGACAGGACAAGGGGCAGTGGGCATAAACTGGCAGCTAGGAGGTTCCATCTGAACAGGAGGAGAAGCGTGTTTGGTGTGAGGTTGCTGGAGCTCTGGAGCAGGCTGCCCAGAGAGGCTGTGGAGCCTCCTTCTCTGTAGAGATTCCAACCGCCCCTGGCCACTGTGATCCTGGCAAGCTGCTGTGGGTGAACCTGCTGGAGCAGGGGGTTGGACTGGATGGTCTCCAGAGGTCCTTTCCACTGCTCACTGTGCTGGGACTCTGTCATATTTCACCACTCAATCCCCGCAGCACTTGAGACCATTCCCTTGGACAGGCTGGGTTTCCACTAAGTCCCAGAACTTAGGATAAGCCTGCAGTGAAGGTGCTCCTTTAACACACTTAAAGATTCAGGCTATAAAACACTGAGCACTCATTTAGGGAAAAAAGACATCATCTGCTAGTGGAAATCAGGAAAGCTCTAGTGAGGTCAGCAGAACTAGGACAACTCACACAAGCTTCACTTCAGACCACAGGACTCAATTCAGAAGCCCCCGAGATGCCTGTACTGGTTTGCCAGCACTGCTGGAAGAGCCAATCAGACATCCAAAGAAATCAATAACTTCTAGCAAACTGAGAAGCTATTTGCCTGTTTTTGTTAAGCTTTCTTTCCCTCTACACTGGCAGAGCTGTAAGGAAGCAGAGATATAAAACAGAAATATTTAAGAGAACATTCATTAATTTGTAATAGCTACAACATTGTGTTTCAAAACCCCATCTCTCCAGGAATCATGTGTTAAATATTCATCCTGATATTTATGCAATTCCAAAGAGAATACTTATTTCTTTGCCACCAAACTTGGTTAATTTTTAAAGTGAAATAAATAAATCCAATAAACCCCAGATGATTATTCTGCCTGACTTGGCTTTCTTAAAGAAATCCAGTGTTTCAAGAGCTTCCTTCTTCCCTCATGGTCAACAGAGCTCAGGTTTAGCTACAGCTGATGGTTTCTTGATCTTGGGAAAGAACACGAAAAAGATATTCCTGAAGAACACCAAAAAGGGGCACATGACCTAAAAACCTTTCAAATCTGCAGCCTACCAGTGGGTAAACCAAATGTCTGCCCTTTTACAAGTTAAAGCTGCACAGATTTTGTGACAATCCCTCTAACGCCTACCAGGCTGCAGGAACACAACAAGAAGGAGAAAAATGAAGCAAAAAAGATTAATTAAAAACAAACAAAACCACCACAAACACTTACTCTTTGCTTGCAAATGCTAACCTCTCATCCCTAGCAAATGTTTCTGTCATTTTCACTGTCAGGGACTGTGTTGTGTAAATATTTGCTTTTGGACCCAAATATCTCCATACCCCAGGCTGGTACAATGCTTTAGCTTTGTGGCTATGACCCAGATCCCAGCCAGGCTTCTTTCTTGGACCATCTGGACCCTCTATGACTTTCTGCTTGCAGTCATGGTTCTCACCTGGCCGTGACCACGGAACAAGGTACTCAAACCCAACTCGTGCTGCAGGATTTCCCAGACAGTATTGTGTAAACACATTCATGTGCACTGGAAACAAAAAAAAAGCCCCAAGCCTACTCCAAATGCAAGCTTTCCTACACCCTTTGATGGCAGCAATAGAAAGTGGGCTTACTTGCATTTCTCTTTCTTCTAACAGCAGTCTACAGGCTCTGGAAATCAAGCAGCAGCCAGGGACTAATTCTCCTGCAATTGCTACCCTGCTGCTGATACATAGAATACATAGAATAAACCAGGTTGGAAGAGACCTTCAAGATCACCGCGTCCAACCCATCAACCAATCAAACACCACCCAAACAACTAACCCACGGCACCAAGCACCCCATCAAGTCTCCTCCTGAAAACCTCCAGTGATGGTGACTCCACCACCTCCCCAGGCAGCCCATTCCAATGGGCAATCACTCTTTCTGTATAGAACTTTTTCCTAACATCTAGCCTGAACCTCCCCTGGCACAGCCTGAGACTGTGTGCTCTTGTTCTGGTAAAACAGCACAAACAAATTCTGCCCTCAGACTTTCATACAAATGCAGGTACATAAGGGCCTTCACAAGGCACTGACAGCATCATTTTAAATAGCAATTAACAGGAGGAAGCAGGAGGCAGAGTATTTATCTGCTTGAGGAAAACACCATACCCAACCAGCAACATCAGAGATCCTTTGTTGGAGCAGGAACATAATGCACAAGGAAAGAGGAAAACAGCAAAGAAGATGCATGGCATCAGGTTCAAAAGACAAATAGAGCCCATGAGTCCATCAGCCCCAACTCTTTACTACTGATGGACCTCATGCCTCCACCACCCCCACTGCTGATGGACACCCCTCATGGCTCCATCATCCCTAGTGCTGACAGGCCCCTTCCCATGGTTCCACCATCCCCACTGTTGATGGACCTCCCCCTCTGGCTCCCTTATCCCAGCTGCTCATGGAGCTGTTGCTCCTGCACTGAGAACTGGACAGTTTTCCCTTGAGGCACCAATGATCTGCCCACTACCCAGACAGGAGAAAGCAAATTCAAGCCAGAAAGTCTAAAACATGGAGAGGCTGGCCCACGCCACCTGGAGTTTCAGAAAGTTAGCAGCTTGTTTGGTTTATTTTTTCTTCATTTGTCATATTTCTGTTTTGGTTCAATTCTGTTCCACCTCCTTGGTCTTGGTTTTGCATCCTGGAAAGGGCTTTCTCTAAAAATTTCCAAGTAGACTTTGGAAGGATCTCTTTCCACAGCCCTCAAAGCTTCTTCCAAAATCTATTCTCTTTTCCCATCTGAACAACCTTTGTGCTTCAACAATATATTCTTTCTTTATGTGTTTTTCAACCAGCCCTCCCCGTGGCCATGAGCTGCCAGTCAGAGAGTTTCCATTGACTTCACGGAGCTTTGGTTCACACTTTACACTCAAACGTTCTCTGACCCTTCTCATCTCCTGATCCCTTTACCACAATGCTTCCTACCCACATGGAGGCTAGTTTATATCAGCTGGAAATCTCATGAGACTGTGGCTCTCAGGCTGTTTCCAGCTGCCAAAGAAGGCAATGTAGAAGGCAATGTTTTTGTCTTAAGGGACTTCAGCAATTCCTGTTGTAAACTGGCAATTAACATAATTTTTCAGGCACAAAAGAGTTTCAGATTTGGTCAAGTTTAGATAATAGATGAGGAGACTTGGCCACTTTCAGCTTTATTGCCTTCATAAAGTTTGGGTCATTCTTCAGCATGGGCACCAAAGTGGCCACTGGTTCCCAGGTCCCTGGGTATCCAGTCATACCTGGACGGTGAATGGCAACAACTCATTATCAAGCTGATTTATCAAAGAACTGCAGGAAACAATCTCAGATTCAGCTCTGCTCACTGTTTTCCCTAAAATCAGGGACAAAAAGATCACACTAAGAGTTGTGGATGATGCAAATGTGGAAGCCACTGCAAACACATCAGAGAACAAAGCTGATGTTCAACACAATCTTTACAACAGAAACAAAAAAAAGGATGGCTTTTGAATTATGGGTGGGTGACAGGCATAAGTGAAAGGAGCAAGTGCTAACAGACATCTGCAGATGCCCTTTGTGAGAGGGTTGTAGTGAACTGGAGTCATTCGTTGCAGGTTGTTTCCAAAAAGGTGGATGGCAGACTGGGATCACAGGATCGTGATGCAGTCTTTCCTGTAGGACGCACAATGAAATGATTCATCTGTGTTCAGAATCAATGTGGTCACAGATGGACAACTAAGTCACTTTGGGGATTCAACTTCAAGAAATATGGAGAGGAGAAGTTGGAGAGTGTGTGAGGGTTGAAAAGAGGAATGATCAGAAGCCCATGGCCAGAGGACTGAGAAAATTGAGGCTGCTGAGCTCAGCCACAGAATCCCAGCATGGTAGAGGTTGGAAGAAACCTCTGGAGACCATCCAGACCAACCCCCTGCTAAAGCAGGGCACCCACCACAGCTTGCCCAGGATCACAACAGCCAGGATGGTTTGAAAGTTCTCCAGAGAAGGAGATTCTCCAATCTCTCTGGGCAGCCTGCTCCAGGACTTGACACCCTCACAGTGATTCCCTGCTCAGCAGCGAGGGAACAACATGATCACAGACCCTGTAAGGCATCCAAACAAGCAACTAGTTCATTGGGCACATCTACAGATGATACAATGAGGAGGACAGACTTTAGCAAGAAAAACTCAGGTTAGGCATCAAGAAAACCCTCTAGTGAGAGAGCAGTGGAAAAGGCTGGTTGGAGAAGCTGTAGAGCATCCTGGGAAGGCCAAGAACAGATTGAAAAGTTTTTCACTAAAACGACAAAGGTAATCCCCTGTAGTGGTTCAAGGGTTGGGTCAGAAGACTTGAGAAGTCCTTTTCTTCTTTATTAAACAGTTAGCTCTGGTTAGGTTCTCCAGGAAGATCAAAGTGAACACTTAACCAAGCACGATGCAACAGCAGGTTCCTGGGTGTTGCAATGACACTATTTTCTGGATTTTTAAACCCTCATCAACAGTTAGTGGCCAACCTTGCCTTGAAGGTCCATAGAGATGATGCAATTCCACTCCTCTGCTGACAGATCTATGGTGGGAACAGGGAAGAGTCCACCTTGATTGCTTTTCACTTCTAGACTCAAATTTGCCAAGAACTGTCTTGGCTTGAGTGAGAAGGATGGAGCTCCAGTGACAAATCACTTTTCCACAGAAGGATCTTCAGTACAGGTTTTCTTTCTTAGTCTGAGTCCAACAGTAACAAAAAGCGTGGACAGATCTCTTACATCTTATGTCATCCTGTTTCCGTTCCCACCCACCAGCTGGCTGTCCCTTATGCTCTCCCACCACCTTCAGAGCTCATTAGCCGGGGGTCCCTCATCAGCCGTGTTCACCAACACCTTATTCTGGGCAAATATTTAACTGCAAGTCAAGAGCACTGAAAAGGATTATAAGACTTTGTCCATCATAGAGAGGTAATTTCTGAGGTCAGCCTTTCCAAGTGCTACGAGAAAAGAAGACATTAAGAAGCAAGGACACCAGTGACAATAACTGCCAAAGAGGCAGCAGAGTTGCACATTCTGTGAGCAAAGCAAGTGCTGTCCCAGGAGCTCCTGCCAAGATCCTTCTCAGCATTGGTCAAGGCAAAGTCAAACAACCAACAGAACATCCTGCACCTCAACAAAGAGCAAGACCTTGCAATCACAAACCCTGGGCCAAATCCTCATGTTCTGGCAACCCCAAAGGAGGGTCCAGACACCTCTTTCAGGCAAGGCCTGGTTCTTTATTCACACAGCACAGTGTGCATGAGGCTCACTCAAGTTCTGCTCCCTTAACTAGCTTGATGTTTACTCACCCAATTATTTCATGTGAACTTACTGCCCAAGCCTTCTCTTCTTTTCTTGTAGAGATTAACTTTTTTTAGGAAGATGTTCAGCCAGCAAGACATCTTGAGAGATAATTCTCTGGTGGTCTATTTTCAGAGATGAAATACTTGGTGGTCACTGTATTTCACTACTAGCACTTAGTGGTTTTAAAAGTTGTTTTCTGTTCTACATATTAACATATTTCTTTACTATAAAAAGACTCCTAAACATATATTTCCCCAATTGTCCTTGTCCATTACAGAATGAAACCTGAAGGTTATATCAGAGACCAAAGCAAAGTCAAGTCTCAAAATGTTCCTACCCCAAACCAACATCACTTGCAGACTCTAACTGCTTATTTTCCCCGATAATTTTCAAAGCCCTTAAACCAACCCCACAGGCGCACACACCACACCCCACCAGAAATGTATCACATTCCCTTATTGTCACAAGAAATGCCATGGTGGCTGGAGTCCCAGCACATAGGAGACAGACACATTGAAAGCAGGTTTTCTGCAGCCAGATGACAGCGTTGACTTAAAAAGCAAGTTGCTTGAATTATCCCTTTGTCTCAGCAATTGCTCCTGCCTGAAAAAATTCAGGCAAGCAAAGATCTCAGACACTAGAGGAACCTAAGGATTAACTGGTCCCTCATCAGCCATGCTCACCAACACCTTATTCTGGGTAAATATTTAACTGCAAATCATTACATGCCATAGTTCCTATTTGCAGAGTACACGATTACATGGTGAGATGGGGTATTCTCTGGCTGTGAAAGCTTCCTTCGTTGAGAAAGGGAGATCAGCCAGAGCTGTACAGAAACCAGGACATTTGTGGGTTGTGTGTCTGTGGCAGGGGAGAGAAAAATGCAAGGGAGGCAGTGTGAGCAGTTCAGAAATCATCATAAAATAGTACTCATAGATTCATAGACTGGTTTGGCTTGGAAGGGATCTTGAAGATCATCTAGTTCCAATCTCTCTGCCATGGGCAGGGACCCCCTCGACTAGGCCAGATTGTTAAATGGGACGCAGCTCAGAACAGGGCTAGAAAATAATGAAGATGCTGAGGGAATGCATGGTAGAGGGAAAATTAGAGAACCTGCATTTGTATACATCTTTGACCAATGGAAACAATCCAGAGGTATCTGACAAGTATCAGCTTCAGAGAAGGGAGGGAATCATTTGGGATGGGACAGGATAGACAACTGGGAGCAATTAGAGGAAAATGAATAAATAGAAATTTAGGTTCAATACAAGGGAAGAAAATTAAAGAAGAAAATTAGAATATGAAATAGTTTGGGAGCAAAAAGGTCATGTGTAGAAAACTTCTTCACTGGAGAATTCAAGTATCGAGCACAGTAAAGCCCTAATAAATATTCAGCTACAAAAATCAGCCTTTGTGAAGCAGGGAAACAGACTGGTGACCCACTAGTGCTTTGCCAGCTCTAAGCTCTAGCCTCCTATTGATACCTGGGATCTGTGGGATACGATGCAGTGAAGTCACCCCCTCGCTCTTAGGGGAGTCTTTCTTGACAGCTCAACTTCCATGTGGTCAGGCTTTGCTGCAGCTCCACAGATTGGAGCTTTCCATGTGCTCTAGGACCCTTGACCACTGCTACTAGTGACAGCAGGAGCCAAATACAAGCAGTGTTCCACTCAACAGAACCAAAGAGCAGAGAGAGCTGCCAGATGCTGCTTCTCCCTAGAAGGGCAAAGCTCCGGAGCGACACACACCACAGTGTCATTCTCCTGTTGCCAGAGTTTACATCCAGGACACAAACAACACAATAGTCTCACCCTGACATTTACTCCAACACACACTGGGAGAGCTGCCAAAGAGCTCTTGCAGACAGCTATGAAAACTAACCAAGCCATTCAACTGTTACATAAAGGATCTACCGAGGTTCATTATCATGGTTACTCTTGGACAAGAACAAGGCTTCGAGGGGCTTCCACAACAGCACAGGCTTGGTGGTGGTGCCAAAGGCTTCTGGTTCAGTCTCTTCTATTCAAGCATACCAGAACCAGCCCAGCTCTGACTGAATTGTGAGACATTGTGGGGTTAAAACCAAGTATTGCATCAAGATTAAATACATCTGTTATGAAAACCTTCTGTGTTTTGCATACATAATTCAATATAGAGTCTTAGAAGATAATTGTTTTGCCCAGGTTATTAACCAGAATTTTCTTTACCTTTTTTTTTCAGTTTTATTACTCCTCAGAATAATATTTAAGGTAAACAACTCATAATTGTGCAAGAATTACACTAAGTGGAATGCTCTAACCTGAGTGCCCATTCCTGGATATTATATTCCATTACCAAAAGTCATCCATGCATTAGGAAGTTAATTTTAAGAAGCTAAAGCAGACAGTTCATGCATGTGAGACATTAAAACAAGCACTGGAAATTATGTGTTGAATATCAAAGGCCATGTCCAAGTGCAAATTAAGTTTCCACAGGATCAGAACTTGTTGAAGCCATCACCAGAACTAGAGATTTGTGCTTTGTCCCTTCATCCCTTGAGGCAAGCACTGAGCAGAGCACTTAGCCAGCATCAGTGTTCCTGAAATGGTCTGGAACTTGAGCCCTCTCCATCAAGACAGACTAGGACATGCTTGTCCTAAATCCTGGCTGTGGGAAACAAGCTGTGAGAAGCAGTAGGAAGTCATACTGATAGAATTACTGAATGATTTGGGTTGAAAGGGAACTTTAAAGGTCATCTAGTCCAACCTCTGCAGTCAGCAGGAACATCTGCAGCTAGGGCAGGCTGCTCAGAGCCCCAGATGTGGCCTGAAATGGTTCCAGGGATGGAGCATCTCCCACCTCTCTGGGCACCCTGGGCCAGGGTCTCACCACCCTCAGTGTAAAAAATTTCTTCCTTCTCTCCAGTCTTAAATCTCCCTCTCTTAGTTTAAATCATGCCTCTCATTCTGTCACAACAGGACCCGCTCAAAAGTCTGTCCCCAGCTTTCCAATCAGTGAAAGCCCACCAGCAGGTCTCCATGAAGCCTTCTCCTCCCAAGGCTGACCAAGCCCAACTCTCTTAGCCTGGCCTCCCAGCATTGCTGCGGCCTCCTCTGGCCCCACTCCAGTAGGTCCCTGTCTGTGCTGAGGACTCCAGAGCTGGGTCCACCACTGCAGGTGGGGTCTCAGCAGAGTGGGAGAATTCCCTGCTTTCACCTGCAGTCCATGGTCTGGGGACCAGCCCAGGACACAGCTGGTGCCAGGGAATGTGCACCATTGACCCGTATCTTTAAACTCCTTCCTAACCCCCAGCACCTCCCAGAGGCCTGCATCCTCCCCTTTCCTCCAGTAGCTGAGGCAGGAACGAGCCCGGCCGCCAGAGGGCGCCGCAATTCCCACACCTCTCACTGAGTCTGCTCATGTCAAAGGGATTCACAGCGCCCCCAAAAAGCAACCAGAGAGCACTCCTGGGGGAGGTGGCAGCCCTCATAGTGGTCATGGCCTTTGGGCAGGTCCCAGCATGGTCTTCCACACCTGCCAGTGTAGGTCAAGTGTTAAAGCTGGTTTCTTTAACAAAGTGGAATCATGTTTACACCCGTAAATAAATAGAATAGACCAGGTTGGAAGAGACCTTCAAGATCATCATGTCCAACCTATCATCCAACACCACCCAACCAACGAAACCATGCTACCAAACACCCTATCAATAGTTTTGTTTAGAGATGAAGGGCAGGGGGCATTGAGAGTGAGCTGAGAGGAAAATGTGGTTCAGGACATTCAGATGAACTTGTTTCCATTCCCAGGTGATACAGACAACATAAAATGAAATGTAAAAATGGATACATAGAATCATAGAATTGTTTCACTTGGCAAAGACCTCCAAGATCATCAAGTCCAGCTGTCAACCTAGGTCCACCATGGCCATTAAATCATGTTCCAGAGAGCCATCTCTACATATATTTTAACACCTCCAGGGGTGGTGACTTCACCACCAAAAATCAAATGTAAAATCTCTTTCAAGACATGCAGAACTTCTCAAATGTTCTTGTTCTCAGTGATATGAAGGGCGTAAGATGCTTGATAGAGAGGCTTAAATGTTGTGGTCAAACAGGGACCAAGATGCATAAAGTGGAACTAATATAGACAAAGCCCAACAGCCGACACAGGAACACTCAAAATTCTCATTTGTTTTGAGCTGACTAAACTGACACACACACAAAGCCCTCTTCAGGCTGAAACATTTCAGTATCTAGCCCAGTATGAGCCCTTGGAGCCATATAATACTGATTGCTACTATTCTTCCTGAAAGGCTTGATCCAGAAGAGCCATTGGAATATAATTCTAGATCAGGTACTGGCAGTATTCATCTCTTCCATAAAAGAATTCAGAGGGCATGACATTGTTTTGGGACGCCGGGAGGACAGAGCCATAACTTTCATGTCCATGAGGTCTGCAGGCACCAAATCACAGGTCTGTTGACAACACAATCCTGCTCCTGATGTTTTACCCTGACCTAGTGTGAAACATTCCCAGGCTGATAGGGCTGGAGAAAGGGAGCAGGGGTGTGCAGCTCTGGGACAAGACCTTTATTCTGGTTTATACATCTTGGAGCTTTTAAGAAAAAGTATTTCTCCCAGTGGAGAATCACTGCAAAACAATTTTACCTCTGAAGGGCTCCAATACAGTTTCCTGCATTTGAGGACAACTACTGTTTTGCACAAAGCCCAGGTCATCACAAGTGTTGCTGGAGAAGTCCTACAGGTTTCAGCCCTTCTGCACAGACAGGCAGAACTTTGCCTACTCAGCAATCCTGCTGGGACAGAGGAGTTAAATAACTACCTTGAACTCCAGTGTCGCAATAATCTTGGTTCTTGCTGAATTGCCACCCAACCTTAGACACTTCTGGAGCCTCTTAATGCCTTTTCTGGCAAATTTAGCTTGCTCTGGAATGTGAATGACACAAGAAGGTGTCCTGTGGTGCCCCCTTCCAAACATGTAATCAGTCGAAGGAACGAGAAGGAAAGAGATAACTGGGAATGGCACAGGGCAAGCTGAGAGCGACCACTAGTCAGCATCGCAGGCTTTCAACAGAAAACACATTGGTTTCTGCTATGTGGACAAACAGGTTGGACTAATTACCACATATAATCATCATTATTTATGCTCTACAGACATCAGAGTTTTGTCTTTAATGAATTTATAGAGGGGGTGAGGGGGAAGTCAAAGCTGAATAATCCCTTTAATTACATGCTTAAAAATCCTGAATGGAAGAAATTAGGAGACACAAAGGAACAAACATAAACTAATTATTCCTTGTTTTGCAGCTAGCACATTTCTGTGGTAACCACTACAGTCTTCGAAGAAATCAAATTATTTCTCTAAATCAGTCCACCAGGACAGCCACCCAATAAAGCCACAACACAAACCAAAATCCTTCCAAATAACTCTAGAGATGAAGAGGAGCTGCACACATTGTCCCTGCTGTTGATCCTTAGGAGCTCTGAAACTGCATTTTCCTTAAAACCGGAGAGCAGATTCTGTCTTGCACGCTGCTCTGGGGGGCTTGGTGGGATGTCCATGAGCACACAGGCAGATGTGTGTATGTAGAAGAGAGACAATTTTCACCCCTTCCATATATCATGTGTCCATAAGGCAAGGTGAAGACGTGGATCTATGTTTTGAAATGAGTGCATGAGCAGAAAGTTGCAACTATTTTGAGATTGATTCCAGCATAATTCTTACACAACCTCTGCTTTCCTGTGATACTGCAAGTAGATAAAATACTGATTTAAATGTGGAGTGTCCCAGCTCTGTTTCTCTCTGAGGTACATGAAGAACCATGTCAGGAAGGCAAATTTTGATAGGTCCAATTTTGATAGGTCAACACCACATGGGAAATGGTGTAGTATTCACTCAAAAAAACCCAAGTTTATACATTGTTTTGCCCTAGAAATGTAGTGGATTCATCAAAACCAGGCACTTAAAACCTAAACCAGCCTGTTACCAGCTTTACATGACTAAACTGGAGCTCAGGAGGGTGCACTGCCAGGAGGAATAATTCAACCAGAATAGCCCAGAAAGCAGGCAAATTCCGGCTCAGTGGGAGGTTCAGGCTGTGCAGAGCTTGTAGCCAGAAAGGCAGTTCATGCACACATGCCTGACTGCTCTTCTGACCACACCACCAAAACCAATGGTTTCCCCTATTGCATCTGTGGCCATGCTGGCGGCTGCAGATAAAGAACTTCCCTGAATGGGCTCATACCAAGGGATCCTCAGGTTTCACTTAAGAGGGAGGTCCCTGCACTTGAAGCTGAGGAGCAGGGTTCACGCTTTTTCACAGAATTCTGAATGTCTTTACCCGCTTTAGGCTCTGCTTGGCACTTTTACAATCACACTCTCAGACATCTACCTTTCTTCATTGCTGTGATCAAAACAGGAACTTTACTGCAGAGAACTGAATGCTGTACTCCGTCTGTCCCTCTATGCTGGGGTGAGCTGTCACAAACAGAAGAAATATCAAGATACTTCAGCACTGACAAGGACTAAAAAGCTGCACATCTCCATGCTGTAAGAGTCACCATCACTGTAACCATTTCTCCTGGATGTGTTTTGCCACAGCTTTGTAAGTACATACAGATGTGTCACACATCCCAGGCACAGTGCAGCAGAAGAATCATTCCTGCCGTTGGTTAACAATAGATTATTAACATTCTTATTAATAGCAATAACAGCTCCTATTAAAATGTCCTGCAGGCTTCAGAGAACAGGTTTCTATTTTCCTCGGGTTCTAATTTTAGAAGCTTCTGGAGCCTCTGTAAACACGTGAGCTAGAAACAAACCAAAGAACCATGCAGAGTACTTGCTGGGAGCTTGGGGTGTGTGATCAGATCCAAATATCCTGCCAGACTGACGCCACTGCCCTGGACTTTCACAGAGCTGCAGAACAAAGTGCAGCACAGGAGCAGCACAGGTCTGACTGGACTGCTGCTGAAAAGAGGAACTTTGCCACCTGCTTCACTGAGAGACAGAGAAGTACTGAGGGCAACCAAGGCCAAGCACAAAACGTTGTCAGGACTGGAGAAAGGCATCAAGGATGTGTGTACAGCCCTGCCTGGCACCCCACCACAGGAGGAGAAACTTGCTCCCAACTGAAGCAAGACTCCTCAGCTGTGGCCCCATTCTGCATGTGCTCTGCCAAATCTTTGTGCCCACTGCTATGTCCAGGAAAAATAAAAACCAACATAGCGCTGAAATGTTCATTTTCCCTTTGTGGCAGCAGCTCCAGTCACAAAATAAAGCAGCTTTTCTCACACTAAAATCTCTGAAGTCAAGCATATTCACATCCCATTTTTCTTTTATACTAATCCAGCACAAAATATCAAACACTACATGACAAAATCTAACAGACAAAGGAGCTGAAAAGTCTTCAGGAGATCTTTTTGGTCCTTGATTCTGCAAAGCACTTAAGCAGGAGCTTAATTTTCTGTGGGCAAGTAGTCTGTGGCTCCAGTTGGACTATGTATCCAATTAAAGAATAAACTAACTGTCTAGAGATCAATGCCAGAATGTATTCCTCCTAGATTATCAGACGGATCCTTACAGTCTCTGGTGATGTCTTGAATACAAAACATTAAGTGGCCAACGTACGAAACCACACACAGTACTGGCAATCAGCACCCAGGCACCTGCTAACATCACTGCCCAAGAGTTTCTATTGTATTTCCTGAGTTACATGAAATCATTGCTTTCTTCAGAACTCTACATAAACAGCTCATAAGAGTAGCCCCTCACCTTTTCCAACAATGTCTTGACAAAGTTCAGGCCCAAAAAAAAAACAATTGGAGAAGAAATTAACCCCCCCAACACTTACTGGGGCGGATCCCTTCAGGAGGAACAAGTTTCCAAGGCTTGGAAAACCAAGGAATTTAGAAGAATACAAGAATTTTGTAGGCCAGCTACAGGGCATTAAATCAGGTACTGGAGTTGCTTTTGCTGAGGGCTGGTGCTATGGACACTTCAGGGACTCTCACCCACTAGGCTCCAAGTTAGCACAAGTGTGATTTAGTGGCCTTCACAGCAAACCATGACCCTCCAGGAAGAATAAATGAGCATGTGCTGGTTGCTGAAGGCGAAGGCAGGTTTTGCACACATGATGTCACTCTTGCAACTCAGGAAGAGCTAATTGCTCGGCTTGCTGTAGAGCCTCATGCTCCTTGGGTTCACTTGCAAATTATAGTCGTCTAGGGAGCTCCAGCATGTCATCAGCACACAGCAATGTTGTCTGAAGCATAATTAATATCTGTTTTTCTTTTCAAGTTCCTTATTTGCCCTCTCTCCCCTGTGACAAATATGCTAATGACCTCTCCAAAACCCAGGAGCTGTCATTTTCAAAGAGCCCCTGTCCTTCTGCCTTGAGCTGAACACTTTAGACTAAATCACGGTGAGCCTCTTCTTGCCCCCATTAAAGCTATTGAGGGTTTTGTCTGTGACTTCAGTGTAAGCAAACTCTCACAGGCTGTAATGGGAGCAAGACCACAGACCTATTTTGCTTTACACCTTCAGCCAAAGGAAGAAAACAAAATGCACCAAACAAACAATAGGCAGGGATTGCCTTACAATTTTCCAGGATTTTTAGTTGAATCAGGTGCCCAGAGCAGTATGAGGAACACCACACTGTCCAGGCCTATGGTTTACAAAGTTTCTATTGGACTAGAGAGCCCTAAGAGGTTACTTGTTTAGGTTTTGATTTTGAGAATGAGGTTTATATCTTTGAGTTTATTTTCCGCAACATTATCATAGAATCAGAATTGTCTTGGTTGGAAAAACCCTCTAAGATAGAGTCCAACCACTAGCCTAACACCACCACGGCCATTAAACCATTTCCCAAAGTGATCTGCTTATTTGATTATCATTAAAGTACTTATCTGCAAAGGGTAGAATACTGCCCAGTGTTTAATACATTTGCATGTGAATATAAGAATACCGAAGATGTAAATCAGTGAGAGCAATAATTGTACTGGTAGCCCAGACCATTGCTGGGGAACATCTTGATACCAGCTTATGAAGTGCTGTTCACACTCATACAAGGACTGGGATAATTCTGCATGTGTCCCCATTATTTGTGTGCATGTCTTTACAAATGAGTCAAGTTCACAAATAAGAAATGCATTCACACTAAAAACAGAACTAGGAGCTCCTATCTTTAATTACCCACATCTGTAGCCCACTTTTCCTTTTTTATTACAAAAAAGAAATCCCCTGATTAAGTCATCTGCCATGCAGCAGCAATCTCTGTACAACAAAAAAGAACTATTTTCGGTACTCTGCAGCCATTCGTTTCAGACGTGAATAAAACATTTCCCTTTCCAAGATACAAACACCTGGCAATTCCCCATGCCATATTTCTCAAGGTTTCACATTTTCTGTCCTTCCACAAACACCAAAGTCTTCTGGAATTCTCACCCTGTTACTAATATAAATGTGTTTATAGGTAACAAAGTACAAGCTATGTTATAAATTACTTTTTTTTTTCTTTACACATAGCACAGCAAAATAGAGATTCACAGAATGGTTTGGTTTGGAGGGGACCTTAAAGCTCATCCAGTTCCGACCCTCTGCCATTGGCAAGGACGCCCTCCACCTAGCCCAGGTTGCTCAAGGCCTCATCCAGCCTGGCCTGGAATACCTCCAGGGCGAGCCACAGCCTCCTCGGGCAGCCTGTGCCAGAGTCTCACCACTCTTACGCTCAAGATGTTCATAAACCTTCCCCCCCCCCCCCCCCCAAACACCCAATCATACCCACATTTCAGCATTGGGTGATAATTGGTACACCTCTTCTATCGATCTAGAACACCCTGTAGACCCTCCTGGGACCATGCCTGCAAACATATTCCTACTAAATTCCAGCTCTACCTCAGCAGCATCACAGCCATGTCAGCAGTGGTGCGTTAGAGGGGAACAATGCAAGCTATGTGTGCTGCTGTGGTCTCATCTAAGAAGGGGTAAAGTCTACCTCAGCTGGAGGTACCTTACATTGAAGACTATGATACAAAGGGTCTCAGTCTTGCTGACTAGAGGTGGAAGGAAGCACTGAAGGACAGTATCCTACAACGGAGCACAGAAAACAAGCATTGCTGCTTGACAGGAATGGTCTGTTTGCTAACAACCTATACTGATTCTCATTCCATCATGGTTTAGATGTGTTTCTTCAGCATTATGTTAAAATCAATCTATATTCATCATTAGCTGCCTTCCAGTACCTGAAGGGATCCTGCAGTAGGGCTGATGAGGCACTTTTCATGAGGGCATCTAGAGACAGGACAAGGGGGAATGGTTTGAAGCTGAGGGAGAGCAGGGTTAGACTGGAGTTGAGGAAGAAGTTCTTCACTGTAAGAGTGGTGAGACTCTGGAACAGGCTGCCCAGGGAGGCTGTGACTGCCTCCTCCCTGGAGATGTTCAGGGTCAGGCTGGATGAGGCCTCGAGCAGCTGAGAGGTGTCTCTGCCCACAGTAGGGAGATTGGAGTAGATGATCTCTGAAGTCCCTTCCAGCCTGAGCCATTCTAGGATTCTATGATTTAATAAAGATGATCCCTCTGCACATAAGTTTCCAGCCTGCCAGACAAGTCCAGTGGAATTTAATGATCTTCCTTTCTAACAGTAAATGGACAGCTCTTAGATTAGGGGCTACGATTCAGGATTTTGGGGTTCCGCTCTTCATTTTGCAGTACCATTGCTGCCACCTCTGTGGCTCACCTTCATATATGGGGCCAGCAAAAACCTGTCACATGGTGTTAAAAGGTTTACTTAATTGCTGCTCATAAATCATATTGAGAGCCTTGAAAAAGAAAAAAAAAATAATATACATGCAAAGTAGTTCTGATGTTGTAATAGAATTGCATTGCTGTCAGATGAAGTGTTTAAAATTAATTTCTTAGAAGATCCCTATTTCTTGTATCACCTTCATACCCATAAGCATTAAGGATTACTTCCAGAATACTCAAAACCTAGGTACAGTATCAGTGCAATTCAGGACAATGCTGCTCATGACAGTCACAGGGGAAGATACTAGAATAGGAACAACTTTCTCAATCCATCTCCCATTGAAGTGGGGTGAGTTTTGCATTCATTTCAAGGGCTATAGGATACAAGTCTATGTGCCTTTCCTAATCAGCCTTGGAAAGTAACACTGACACTGTATGAGACAAATCCCACATTTAATGGCTCAGTTACAAATAAATGCTTCTCCTCCCTTCCCTTAACCAGCACATTGGGTGGCTGAAGGATTTAAAATTAGGCACCTTCACTCAGCAAAGTGGTTTGAGATCTGCCCAGTACCAAATAGTGTTAAGATTACATTTTCACTTTGACACCCTCCACCCCAAATTACTTGCTATTAACTACAGCTGCTTTGGGGGCAAGAGGCAGATAAGGGCTTTAGGAATGAATACTGTACCTTTCAGGATATCACACACAAATATAGTTTGTAGTGGCAGAAATAGAATTAAGCCAAGAAGCTCAGATTAGATGAGAAATTCCCTATGTAGACTTCAATTATTTGAAAAGCCTCAGTTTCCATCTGCCTGCTAGAAAGAGGGAACATTAAAAACTTTCAGTCCATGTCCAGAACTCAACAGAATCCAGAAAAGCTGTCTTTTCTTGAGCTTGTCGGTTAAGTGCAGCTCTAAGAGAGCCAAAGCATGTAATTTCTGTGCCTCTTCCAAGCTTCAGTGAAGTGGCACAAAAAGCAATAAAGATTCATAGATGAAGGTGCCTATAGCAATGTGACTCCATTCCTACACATCTCTCCCACTGCTCACACAGGCTGAACACTCCCTGTGCTCCAGGCAGCTTACGTGACCACAAGTGGACCTTTGGAGGAGAGAGGACTTGGATCCCTGCTGAGCTGTTCCCTCCTGGTATGATTTCTAACCACACAGCTACGACAAAATCCCAGACAATGAGACCTTTTAGAGACTCATCCTTCACCCTTACCCAGGGCACCAGGGAACACCAGCTCCAATCACAAAGCAGCTTGCTTAGTCTGTCCTGCAACTGGTGTCAAAAAGGCAGGTGAAAGAGCTGTCTTTTCTTTAACCATTTCAAATGGAACTGTCCCTGGTTCTTTGCTTCACCAAGGAAGCCTCAGGTTTGCTACTGGTATTTTTTTCTTAAATCTTGTATGTGGGAAAATAAATTATTAAGTTGGAAATATTTAATAAGCTTCACAACATGAACTTAGTGCCTTGGTGATACGACAGCTTGCCTTGGGTGCTGAATTTCAGCTTAACAGCAAAAGGCAAGTGAGGGCATCTTAACGTTTTAGTAGCCACCTACCACCATGTGAACAAATCAAGCTGCAGGGATAGATTGCAATTTATTCCTTGTCTGAAGTCAAAAGCAGCAGCAGGTATGCTGGACTGCCTAAATTCCAACCCAAATCTGAGGCAAACAGATTTTACACAAAAGGGCCTGGACATGGAACAGTCATCTGTGTGCTAGAGAATGTAAATAGGGAGACAGGTAACATAAATAATACATGACTGCAGGATTCAGTCCTCATTTGGGGGCAGAACGCTGAAACTAATTGCTCTTGCAATGAATAGCTGATGAATGAAAACAATTAGTCATTGTATTTAAGCTGTTGTTAGTTCTGCCAACACAATTTTCCAAAAGTCATTAGTCAGACTGCACACAGAAATAGAGAGAGAGGAAAAAAAAGGGTGTTTTGATTTTAAAAAATAATCATGAGATTAAAAATGTCCCAAAACTAATGAAGATGTTCAAGCTTTCTCTTCCTTTCTGGCTGGGACATCAGGGTTGTTTTCTCCAAGCTTTTCTCTAGAGTCCTGAAAACTAGAGGTTTAAGTATGATTATTTTTTTTTCAGCAAGACAGAAAGCCAAGCCCTAGGACTGCAGGAGTGAGGACTTCACAGATTCCCACAAGACTCAGTAAGATTTGAAGTGCAGGAGCAGCACAGGATGATTGAGGTCAATGCAGGAACAAGGCAGGGTGGCTGCTGAGGCACATGGTGTCCCCAGACCAGCTTTGCAGTCCAGTGGCTGGCCACATGTAGAGGGACCTCGACCAACTGGACAGATGGGCAGAGTCCAATGGGATGGCATTTAACAAGTCCAAGTGCCAGGTGCTGCACTTTGGCCACGGCAACCCCATGCAGAGCTACAGGCTGGGGTCAGAGTGGCTGGAGAGCTGCCAAACAGAGAGGGACCTGGGGGTGCTGATTGACACCTGCCTAAACATGAGCCAGCAGTGTGCCCAGGTGGCCAAGAGGGCCAACGGCATCCTGGCCTGTATTAGGAATAGTGTGGCCAGCAGGAGCAGGGAGGTCATTGTGCCCCTGTACTCTGCATTGGTTAGGCCACACCTTGAGTCCTGTGTCCAGTTCTGGGCCCCTCAGTTTAGGAAGGACATTGAAACACTTGAATGTGTCCAGAGAAGGGCAACAAGGCTGGGGAGAGGCCTTGAGCACAGCCCTATGAGGAGAGGCTGAGGGAGCTGGGGTTGTTTAGCCTGGAGAAGGATCAGGGGTGACCTCATTGCCCTCTACAACTACCTGAAAGGTGGTTGTAGACAGGAAGGGGTTGGTCTCTTCTCCCAGGCAACCAGCACCAGAACAAGGGGACACAGTCTCAAGCTGCGCCAGGGGAGGTTTAGACTCGAAGTGAGGAAAAAGTTCTTCACTGAGCGAGTCATTCATCATTGGAATGTGCTGCCCAGGGAGGTGGTGGAGTCACCGTCCCTGGAGGTGTTCAAGGGGAGATTGGATGTGGCACTTGGTGCCATGGTCTAGTTGTGAGGTCTGTTGGAACAGGTTGGACTTGATGATCCTTGGGGTCTCTTCCAACCTTAGTTATACTGTGATACTGAGGGAGGTCAACAGAAGCACCATGAGGGCAGGAGGAGAGGGGAAGGCTGGCTCAACTCAACCCACAGCAGGATGGATGAGCATGGCTGTCCCCACACCTCCTCTGCCAGCCATGCAGGGACCGGTGGCTCCTTGGCAAGTACTGGCCACCCAATGAGCATCCATAGTCCTGACAACCTCACAGCATCAAACTCAGCAAGTGGCACCTCACTTTTCTGCATTTAACCTTCCCAGGTTTGAAGAAACAAGACCATCACGAGTGCAGACCTGTATATAGCTTTCCTTCCAAACTGGCTGTCAGCAATTTTGTCCTCCTGCTCTGGAGGTGGCAGGCCTTGGGCTGGAGGGGAAGGCTGGACATTTTGCCGGCCTCGGCCCTACACATGGCCCTGTGAGGTGGTAGTGCCTCAGCTGGAGTCTGCACAGATTCAGGCAGCTGGTCTGAGGCAGGTTAACCACCAGGTGCTCAAGCCCCACCACAACACCTGCCTGGAAATGGCTGAGGGCTGCTACCACAGCTAGCATGAGGCTTGCCCCAAGTTCTGTCGGGTCTCCTAATCCATAAGGACACTAACAAAAGAACAGACAGACATTTTATGTCCCAAACACTCCACGATTGATGGACAAGATTCGGTCAGCAGAGCAAGGAGTGAAGGGGAACAGCACAGTCCTGGCTCTGACCCATCATAGGTCTTGGCATACCAACTGCCTCCCCATTGCCAACAGGCTTGCAGCATTAGGAATGTGAATCAGGTGGAAACTTTGTGCTTTCCAATATCTTAATAAGGCTAACAAGACTATTCCCCTTCCCTGGGGACTTACAGTAGTTGTTGCGGGTTTGCCTCACCGCTGTTCGTGGCATCAAAAGGATGCTTATGAGATCATACTGAGCTGCAGCAGCAGCACCAGTTGAAGAAGAGCATCTGCTTCTTTAAGAAGGCCAAAATGTAGCAATCCAGACAGTTTGAAATGCTGAGGCAAAGTGCATGGCCAGATTCTAGTGGAGGTCGAAAAGGACCACATCCCAAATGGACAGGCATGCATTTGTTTAACCATGATGAAGGAAAACTCCTAGCAGATACTTCTATTGCAACAGATAAAATTATCTTGACGTCATCTCTACATGGTCAGCTCTGTATGCATCCTCATATTGCCATGGATGCTCCAGTCTGTTATTTCCACCTCTGTATTTACTTCCTGAGAGTCTTTGTGCTCGTCTTTTGCTGAAGAATGTTGTCTTGCTACAAAATACCACCATCAAGACTGAAGAGCTGCTGATATCCTCAGCAAGACTTGCACAGATCATGGAGGTCGTCTTGCTCTTCTCCAACAAGAATATGGCACACCAAAAGGTGAGGCATGAGGTGGTTACAACTGCTGTTAGTAACCACTGTAGCTTCTCCTTGCCACTCTTTGCGATGTACACACCTCAAGGGAAAACAGTTTTTACAAACCTCTTCCTTGTCCTGGCTTGCAAGACTTCTTCCTAAGAAAACTGCCACAGTGCGTGGTCACACTGCACAAGGAAACACCCAACGCCTGCTGCCTTACAAAACCCACTGAGGAGAGACACCACCACAGATTGAGTCCAGAGAAAGCCAAAGAGGAGCACAGCAAAATTGCACAGCTAGTGACATTAACACCTGTGAGCCTTTGAGCTCTGGGTAGCAGACACACATTTGAATGGGACACATGCTAGACAGAAATGGGACTGACTTGTTTAGCAGATTATAAATTGAACTGATAAGAAATAGACACATGTTGATAATCTGGGGGAAAAAAAAAAAAAAAAAGACCTTTGGAAAGGGAGAATTTATCATAGAATCATTAAGGGTGGAAAAGACCTCCAACCATCTCAAGTTAACTCAAGTTTAGCCCTTCCATGCTTCAGTTCATAAGTCAGAATTCTATTGCATTTTCAATGCGACTTGATATGAACCAAAACATTTTATACAGAAGCCAGGAAGGTTCACACTGAGCTCAGGAGTGGCTGTGCTATTAGAAGTGGACAAGCCCAACTTCTCCTTGCTTTCACAGTGGTGTACTCCAGCATCAGTGTTGAAAGGCAAGCAAAGAAACTTATTTTGTGACTAACTGCACAAGCAACATCTAAGCCTCATTTTCCCAATATAAAATTAAAGTACTTGCTTACCTTTACTGCAAAGTAACTAATGAGCAATGAGGGTGAAGTGCTGGACTAGACCTTCATATCATGGATTTGCAATCAAGGAGGAAAACTCCAAGATTTAGATGGAAGCCCCCTACACCATCTTGACACATGGAGAGGATCAGAGTTCATTATGAGATAAACTGGAATACGGTTGTTCATACAGCAATTGAAAGCGCTGCTGAGGAAGAGAGATTCGTCTGTGTCCATTAAGAATTACAGTCTGGATACACTTTGCATTCAAAGTCTCCTCTGCCCTCATGCACACATTCTTTTTGTGCCTTTATTCAATGTGCCTCAAGCCCTCATAACCTAGATTTAAGCAAAGTTTACAGTTAAGCAGACATTTAATAGAGTAGATAGTTTAATGTGCTTAATGGTCATAAAGCGAAGTCTGTTAGAGTCTAAACAAGACTTGTAAGTAAATGCAACAAATGATTCTTTGCTACAGCATCTCACATATCACAACAAATATCCTCTTTGCCATCTGCTTCCTAAATAGTACATACTGCTCAAGAAAGTCAGTCTATAGGTTCCTCCCCAGCTGCATTTCCATACACCATATGCTCAGAAGCAGAAAGGAGCCTTCTTGTGATCTTTCTGTTTGAATCAATCCCTGTGAATCTCTTTTGTCTGCCTCAATCCTCAGGAAGCAGCATTGAATCTCCTCAACAGTGTTTGAACTGGCACTGCCAGAACATGCTGTCATCGCTCCCCTTCATTTTCTAATGTATCTTTCCAAAATCACAATGCCTACATCTCTAATTATTTTACTTGGCAATCTGGAAATTAGTGTAATTGCAGCATTTGCTATTAGCTTGTAAGAACAGAGGATCAGATCATATGGAGGAAAGAAGGAAAAAATAATTAAAAATCAGACCAGTAGGCCCTGGTTGTCCTCAAATTGGAGTCTCCAGAGGAAACGTGTGGCTGTCTGTGGAGTAGTGCTGGCAGTTTTGAGAACACTTTCCCTTTAGACCAGTACTGAACCAATGCTGCAGCATGGCAGCAGAGGCAGAGTAACTCCGGGTATGCAATACTCCCAAATGAGTTGTGGAACAAATGTCTTTGCCACGTGTGGTCATTAAAGATTTCATGTCAAGATGAAAGGTGTTAACCTTGGAAAGCCGGCCAGACTCCGACGGGGCTAATTACATTCTGCCTTCCGAAGCAGTTCTCCATAGAGTTTCAACTGGACATTTCAGATCCTAAACTGTTACACAGCCTTGCTGTGAGTGGCTCAAAAAGGGACTTTGCTCGATCGCTGTGACAGCTCAGATACCCTGCACTGACAACCACTGGTATGGATCTGCAAGCCTGGGAGCAGAACAAACCATGCCACAGAAACACTGTTCCTGGTATTGTGCATTGCTGCAGCCCTTTTACACACGAGTAGCCCTAGGAATGCAGTGAAAATTACCGAGCAGGTAACTGTGGTGGGCAAAGGGAAAAAACAACTGCATTTTCACTCACACTGCCTGCCTTGGAGGAAACTCACAGGCAGAGGCTAGGGTTGCTGGATTGCTGTGGTTAATTGCTAAAGTTTGCATTCTGTAACAGTTTTGTTATAGAGATAATCCTGCTTGGATCTGAGAGTTAGGGGAAATTTTACAGTCTTGTGACACCAGTTCGAAGTGTAGGCATCACATTCACAGCCTGGCCACTGAATGCTACCAACACATTAAGTCTTGCAGCACTGAGACCTGCTCTGCAAGCAGAGCATTTACAATTCCAGACACTCCTCTGAAGGAAGACTCCCCAGAGGCAGTATCTACACTGCTGGGCACAGGCTCCCTGCAGTCCTCGTCCCTGGGTGCACACGCTCACTCCACACTGTCTCCTTTTCCGGAGCAGATTTGCCTGCACAGCTGCCCCCCCCCCCCCCCCCCCCCCCCCCCCCCCACTACTCTCCTCTGTAAGCAAGCCAGGTCTGGGGGGGGGGAGCTGAGCTGCACACTGAGAGGTCCCCAGGGGGTACGCTCTGGAGAGCAGGGCAGTGGGCAGCGGAAGTGCTGATGCTGCAGCCTGTGTTCAGAGGGCAAGCAAAAAGCAACACAGAGTATTTAACCCAAGTGTCCCAAAAGTGAACGAGTTTGTTGTTGCTGCCATCCTCATTATTGCCACATGCATCTTTTCCTTACATGTTTTAGCTAAAGCAGGCAATCCCTGGGAGTCCTGTACTGAACTTGGTTTGCCTCATCCCTGGGACCATTCCAGGTCAGTTTGTTTGGGGTTCTTAATGACCTGCTCTAGTTGAAGATGTCCCTGCTGACTGCAGAGGGATTGGACTAAACCTCTAAAGGTCCCTTCCAACTCAAAGCAGTCTAGGATTCCACAATTCTAAAACCCTAACGTGGAGATTGACCGAAGTCTGTCACACAACTGATGTAAATGTACGTGACTTCAAGGAGTGCAAGCTCACACACAGCCCAGCAAACTGCTGCAAAACATGTAGACCATCCTATGAACAGAAGAGTAGAAATACATCCTTAGTTATGTAAAAAGTCTGAGTCTGCTTGACTGAGTCTTGATTGCCACACTCTCTCAGACGCATTCATTTCAGAAGGGCTGCAATAATGGTATGCAATAACCAGAGGCAGTGATGGTCTCTTTTCAATGCCAGGTTCCTGACACCATGGAGAACAACGTGGATCACTTTAAAAAATTTTCCCAGCGCTCAACATGCAACTTATCAAATTCCCTTCAAGCATTCATCACACCCATGCAAATAATTTATTCTTCCCCACAGAAGCTCTGTGTTTGATCACAATGACAACTTACTGCTGCTGCTCTGCAGCAAGCACGTTACAGAGCTTCAAACCTCAGAGCTAAAGCTAAATCATGAGGAGAATATTGAGGTGCACATCCATTCCTGCAGTCCTTGCACACAGTAGCACCCCAGGAACTGTAAGATTTAGTTATGTCAGCGAGGTCTGCAGAAGCAAGACTAGGCTTTTGAGAAATGAGTTGTTAATCCTTCTCAGGATTAATGTGTTGGAAGATAAACAAATACCTAGCTCAAGATTGTTACAAGAAAGGCACTTTGATTATAAACTACATTTCTATCATTTGAGAGTCACCTGTCCTGCAAACACTGAGGCGCTGATTTGTCTATGAAATCCCTGGGAAAACACAAACAAGGTCTGGAATCTGCTGATCAGTGTAAGCTGTCTGTCAGAGCAGCTGTAGCAAGTAAAAGAAATGCAAAACACTGAAATGTACCTAGAGGACAGAGTCTCCTGGCTGAGTAGGAGGGCAGGCTGAGACCCAAACAGCCGGTAATTTGGGATGGAACTGCCTCCACAAATCCAT
This sequence comes from Dryobates pubescens, assembly GCF_014839835.1. NCBI lineage: Eukaryota > Metazoa > Chordata > Aves > Piciformes > Picidae > Dryobates > Dryobates pubescens. The sequence continues at coordinate 25,346,481 of NC_071627.1, read as the reverse complement.
CACTTCAGAAACCCAACATCACACAAGCTACACGTTTACCAGGCAGTGTTTGACAGCAAGAAATAAGCTAGAGCATAGAAAATTTCTGTGTGTTTCCAGTCTCCATCCTAAACTGAGTCCTCATACAATTCATCTGCAGGCTGTAATTTACTAAATCCATCTGCTGTTCCTACAGCTTGCTTTCTGGAAACGCTGCATTTCAAGGGTCTGCTTATAAGACAAGGTCAAAGAGTAAAGCAAGCCCTTTCATTTTAAGTGACTTGAAAGAAAAGGAAAGGAAATTTATATTTAGAAATAGCAATTATTAACTAAGGGAAATATATTAAAGTATTAAAATAAACGACATAGAATAGCTCTTACTCCCAATTAGGCTGACTTGACTTCAAGAAAAATATTTATATACAAATATAACAAGCTGGGGAATGCCATCCTGTACCAAGATGAAAGCATCTCATAACATAATTCATCTTTAGCCATTAAAATGGGTGAGCACATTTTTACATACTTTTTCTTCCTGTCCTTCTAAAGTTGCTGCTTCTTTGCTTTCTTCTCAAGCCACCAAAACATTTAGCAACTTCTCCTTTGTCTGTTACCAAGCTGCTTATTTCAACTGCACACCTTCCACATCTCCACAGCCTTCAGAAATGCATCACATGATACCACTGCATCATTCCTGGATCACACATGTCACATACAGACAGCTAACAGATTCACGCCACAATTAAGGACACAAACTCCCAGAGACACAAGTCCAAAACTGAGGGTCTGGGAGGCTACAGTCTGGACCAAGATTCACCAAGGCATACCCCACAGTGCTGACTGTGTTCGGGGCTTCTGTTATCAGCCCACTTGTTGAACAAGATAAGGAGCACCAAAGCCACTTCAGAAAGACAGAAGAGATCTGTGGGTAATTCCCGAGCATACCCCATGATCAGTGAAGTGCTGGTGGCACGGTGCAGAGCCACACAAGACACCTCAGAAACCCACAGTGCACCTACAGCCCCCAGAGACATACACAAACTTGGTTTAGATGAGTGAGCTCACACACCACCAGTGCTGCAGCCGTCATCAGGAAGAAAAGAAGGGGGCCCTGAGCTCCCTGCCTAAATGCTGAGCAGCTGATGATGTCAATGCTCAGGTGTTGTCTCCCACTAACTAGTTAGAGGTGCATCACAACCAGCTACTGTCATACTTTAGAGCTAGGGTCACAGTCTTAGAGGAGGCAACAATTGGTACCATCTGGAGCAGTTACTGAGGGAAAACAGTTAATACAGCTATGCTTTGGCCAGGAGACTGGAACCACCATCTGTATGAGTGTAAAAGTCTTTCAGGACCCTTACTGGCACTAGTCAGGCTTTCAGTCTAGAAAACATCTTAAGATCAGGTGTGCTAGCATCATGGAGAAGCACTGTTTCAGTCCTGACTTAGAAGAACCCTTTTCACCTACTGAGTCACCACAACCATCCCTTGCAGCATGGGTTTCCTTGGAGTCCACTTTATAAGCCCTGCTTAGGCCTGGTCCTGTTTTGCCTAGATTTAACATGATGGGAGTCATGACGCAATGAGCTGCATAGGTTGTTTCTTTTCTTAGGGGGATCTCCCTCCCTCCCTCCAGCTGCAACCCTACCAAAGCCTTTGTCTAAGGAGCAGAATAAGGAGCATAACAGAGTTTGCATTTACTTATGGAAGAGCTACTCCAGCCTCTCAGGTCAGCCCCAGCACAGTTATTTGGCTTAGGTTCATCTGAAATAAACAGGCTGACTTTGTTCAAATCTATTGCACAACCAAATGATAAAATTGGGATGGGGGGTGGTGGAACGACTGGTGATGACACATGTATTTAACACTGCCTGTCTCCTCCTTCCAGATTAGGAGGAGCTGGCAAGCTTGGGTCTGTACACTTGCCAGCAGCGGATGTCGGCACATACACAACACCTTTCAGAACAACAAACTGCTGAAACATGCAGTTCAGCTCCAAGGCACCCCTGCTCTTCACCTAGCCCCAAACAGCTGGAAGAACTGTCTCAGTGGGGGTTGTAGGACAGCTTTTAATGCTGCTTTAATCTGCTTTTTCTGTAGTCACTTCAGAAGTGAAGAGAAGTAGGTAGGAGCAGCCAGGCTGTGCTTGGCACGAGGTCCCCCCACATCCATTTGAACCAGGGGAAATGACGGAACTGTTGGCAAGAGCTACATGGCAAGGATGGAAAGGGAGTGGCATAAACAATGCAGCAATACAGGCCACCTTCTGCTTTTACCTTTCCTCACTTTCATTTTTCAGTCTGAAGCACAGAGAAGGATGATGCTGACAAGCTCACCCCAGCTCGTTGTCAGTGTGTCTGGAGAAAGCCATCAGCAAAGATCTGCAAAATAAATAAAATCCTATTCCCAGTAGCAAATGAAGTGTTCTGCATTTGTTAGCAAAAAGCTCTGCCTTGCTGAAGTCAGATTTGTAGATGGGTTCAGCTCTTTCCTCCTTTTCCCTTCACTAATTGTGGTGGGAACATGTATAAATGCAGCATGTGTCGTGTGTCCCCCCCCAGTCCCACCTTCTCTTCTCGTTTTATTTTCCCCCTCATCTCTTCAATTATTTTTCGTCTTTCTCACAGCAGGCAGCAATCACAGACTCAAACCAATGGATTAAAAACCACTGAAACACTGGGAAGTGCAGAGAAAGACATTTGCAGTGGGTCTGAGCAGTGCTGGATGCATCAGAAGGGATCAATACACTCCACAGGACAAGGGTGGCTTTTAGACATTAGAATCATTTTCCTTTGGCTTCCAACCTGGGTGCCCTATCCCACCACTATTACCCTGACAACTTCCTTTTAGTCTCACTTCCTACCAGTTGTTTCCATTTCTTTCCTCCTTTCTTTCTGCATTGCTCCAGTACTGGAATGGGGGTGATCAGACTGCAGAGACTTGGGGAGGGCTTCCTGCAGTGGGACTCAGATGCATGTTGGTGTAAGGCAGGAGACTGCCAAAGCCTCCAGCTCTGCTCAGCAGGAGTTTGATGTGTTAATATGGGGATCACAGAAAGACCTGCAGCCCAGGTTGTCATAACAATCCCAAACTCTTCACTTCCCCCCAGCAGCACCATTCCCTGCAGCAACCTCTCAGCAAAGCAGCCTCTGTTCAATTTTGGGAACCTTCCTGTAAGAAGGACACTGAGGTTCTGGAGGAGAGCAGTGAAGCTGGTGAAGGGTCTGGAACAAGAATTATGAGGAGTGGCTGAAGGAACTGGGGATTTTTAGTCTGGAGAAGAGGAGGCTGAGAGAAAACCTTATTGCTGTCTACAACTCCATGAAAGGAGGTTAGGTCTCTTCTCCCACGTTACAAGAAACAGGACAAAAAGAAATTACCTCAAATTGCACCAGGGGAGGTTTAAATTGAATATTAGAAGGAACTTCCTCACTCAAAGGGTTCTCAAATACTGGAACAGGCTGCCCAGGGAGGTGGTTGAATGCCACCTGTGGAAGTGTTTAAAAGAGGCAGAGACATGGTGCTGAGGGACATGGGTTAGCACCAGCCTTGGTAGAGCTGCAGGATGGTTGGAGTTGATGATCAGAAAGGTACTTTCCAAAACCAAAAATTCTTTAGTTTGAGCCTTATTCCTCTCATTGCTCTCTTGAGCATCCAGGGACAGCAGTGCTTCATTCAGGTGTCCCAAGTCACAACAACCAAAACCCGTTTCACTGCCTGCCATTCAGTTCAGCACTTCACTGCCACTGTCCAGCCCCTAGGTCAGCAATTTTCCTCATTCAGATCTATCTAAGCCAGGGGGTTAGAAATTATTCTTGTGATAAATGGGCTTCTAGAAATAGTCTTCTTCTAGAAGTTAGCTATCTGGACAGAAGCAGACTGGGCAGTGCCTATCTGTGAAATAATGCTGCCCCATCTGATGGAGCTCCTGAGAATTCTAAGAAGGCAAGAAGCACATGGAAGATGGCTCTGGGCAGCAATCTTTTGAACAGGCTCAGCTGCAGCCAGGGCAGTATGTCTGAGAAGAGCCTGAGTTAAAAGAACAATATTTGGATTTCTCCTGTACTTTGTTCTATCCTGTGTACAAACAGGAATCCCAGGACAAAGTGTACTTCACGTGAACTGTACCATATGTGCAGCAAGGGACTGCTTCTATCCCAGAAGCCCATCATGGTGGGTAATGGAAGAGCCCTCTTGCGATCATCCAGTCCAACCCTCCTGCTAAAGCAGGGCACCCACAGCAGCTTGCCCAGGATCACAATGTCCAGGTGGGTTTGAAATCTCTCCAGAGACTCCACAACTTCTCTGGGCAGCCTGCTCCAGGGCTCAGCACCCTCACACCATACAAGTTTCTCCTCCTCATGTGGAACCTCCTGGGTTCAAGCTTGTGCCTATTGCCCTTTGTCCTGTCCCTGGGCACCACTGAGCAGAGTCTGGCCCCAGCCTCTTGCCCCAGATCCTTTAGCTCTTGCTGGGCATTGCTCAGATCCGCCCTGGGGCTGCTCTTTTCCAGGCTCGACGGCCCCAGGGCTGTCAGCTTTTCCTCTTCACAGATATGCTATAGGCCCCTCAGCATCTCCATAGCCCTCGATTGCCTTGTAAGGACTTTGTTAAACTATAAACGACCCTGGCAGAGAAAAAAGAAACACAGTACTTTGGGTAGGTAAAAATAAGGTTTTACAGACCTGAAAATCAACATGTTTTGCCCTTTAGCTTACAGGAAAAAGGGCTGTGGAAGCAATGAGTGTGATTCTGCAAATCCATCTTCATGGGTCCTTTTAATTTAGAGCCATGACTCATGGGAGTGGGGACTACTGGGATGATTGCATGACCACAGGATGCAGCTCTGGAAAAGTGTTTTTGTAAACAAATAAACATGCTCCTTCCTGTTTGAAACTCAGATCTTTCAGCACTGGGCAAGCCCCAGAGAACCTGTCAGTGAAAGTCACCAGAAATATAGTCACCACGATGCCAGCTGCTTGGTCCAGTTCCAACAGCAGGAGGTGAACAAAACACATGGGGTGAAAAATAGACGAGTCTTCTAAAATCCTTTAATAATCTGAAGTGTTATTTGTATCAGGAAGAAAGAAAAGACTTGTTGAGTGAAAATTGCCCTGAAGAGACAGGCTTAAAACTAAAACCTGACAAAATCAAACCCATGTCCTCTAAAGCAAGGAAAAGCCAAAAGGAGAGATGTTGGGAGACTTGATGATGGTTTATGCCATGTTGTGCTGTACATGCAGGGAGCTCTCCGAAGGGCTATCTCCAAACTGGATCTCACATTACAGCTTTTGACATCTGATGAAGTCCTTTGTGAGAGATTGTCCACTTTTTCTGGAGAAAGCAGGATGCTGGCCCCAGTCAGCAGGCTGCAGTGCCTTTGCTCCTTGCCTACCAAGGGGGAAAACAGGAGTCTCCAGCCCTAACAGCTGGAAACATTGTCAGGAAGGAGTGTAGACATCTGAAAGCAACCCAAATACTGCAATCTTCTGTCTGTTGCCAGTGAATCCTTTAAGTATGTTTAGATCAGTGCATGAAATCAAATAAACACTTAAAATCATGCAAGAGTGAGTCAAGTAGGGAAGCAGCTGAGCAACTCTTTGACCCTTTTTTTGTTGTTGTTGCAGACCAACAAAGCTGGGGGATGCTCCAAACGGGCACAAAATCCTGCTGCACTCAGGCACACGGGAGTAAAGGAAAGGCCAAGTGGAAAGAACGCCAGGCTTTGCTGGGTTGAGATGCTTCAGTTGCAAACGATAGATCTATTTTACCTATTAGAGCTTGTCTAGACTAAGGAAATGTTCCTGCTATGACTGTGCTGAGGTAATTGCACCACTGTAAACCCCTTTGGGCAAAACAGAGCTTTCAGTGGCCTGATTTACACTGGTGCTTTGCCAGGCTTAGTTCAGCTGGTAGAAGCCAGTCCTCCAGGAGATCCTACCCCCAGCTGGAACCCCACACACGGCTTTTCATCCCTCTCATCTGAAACGTTGGCACTGTCCATCTATCAATCAAGCCACCCTTACAGGATGATCAGTCAAATGTTCTTCTCCAAAAGAATGGAGACTGTTTAGTAGAGAGTTGATTAGCTGGGTACAAAAAAAAAAACATCTTGAAATAATTCTGGTTTTAAACTAAAGCATGTCAGGAAAATGTATTTGCTGCAAATGGGAAGGCAGATGTAGGACGGTTGACCTCTGCCAGGGATAGATGCATTCTTCACCCACATTATATGAAATCCTGTGAGAGGAGAAAACGTGGAGTAAAAGGGGAGCTACTCCTCCAGTAAATGAACAAAAACCCCAAACAAACAAATCAGCTAAATGAAATAAATCCAAGTGCTTCACTCTGAAGCCCTTTTTAAAGACCAGAAGGTGAAACTTTAGCCTGAGAGAAGTTAGTGGCAACATTTACATTGAGTTTAAGAGAGAGGCTTCACTTAACCTAATGTATATGGAGAAGCCACATAATGCAGCAGACGAATACATGTGCTGAATTTCACACAGAGCATTCAGAGAACATGCTGATAAATGCAGGTGGAGGGACAGACAGACTGACTGGCAGGCAGACTTGGTTATAATTTAATCTGGTTTACTGTTATCTGTAGGTGTTACAGTTAAGATGTTCTAAAAAGTTCTTATAGAGCTTTAGTTCCCAACAGTTACTGGAAGGGCAAATAGAGACTCTAGCAGCAGAGGCATGCTCCTTTACAAGCCTTTTCATTAGAAAAAAAGAGGGAAGAAAGAAGTAAGTCTGAAGCACAAAGATGACATCAGAGAAGTTCCTCAATTCACAGATGGCTGCACCTTTCCCCAAAAATTCAAATAGGAACCCTGGATTGATTTAATCACCCATACAAGCAAAAAAATGTAATGAAGAATCCTCAGTGCCAAATCGGTTTCTTGGGACCTTTTCCATGTAAATAATACAAATCAAACCTTGAAGTTCAGTGCAGATATGATCTGACAAGTCAGCCAGGCTTCTGGGTTTGCTTTGATCCAGCTCCAGAAATATTTTATCCAAGGTAAAGTTGTTTTTTAAGTGTTTTCCATTTGAGTTTTTAATTTTGGATATTCATCACATAAGAAAGTTGCTTAGAATGCTTCTAACAATGGGTCTGGCTGAACTGACTCATGGCACCAAACATAAAGATTTCCTTTCATTTGTACAATTTCAGCTGGCTTGGGTAGCTCTAATGGTGCAGTGAACGTGCAAAACCTGAGCTGAAGAGTTCCAAGCATCAAGTCAGGTCACCTCCAATGTGCTGTCCCACTCCTAGGTGTGCTGGTGGAAGAAGGTCACTGGGTCTTTGTTTTCTGAAGGGTTCCCTGCTGCCATTCCCTCAGGACACTGTCTGGAAGCAACAGTGCCTTCCCTGGGAAGAAAACCTCGACGTTAGGCTTATTCTGAATTTTTTTGGTGTGTTTTACTCATTCTGTTTTGGTTTGGTTTGTGGCTTTCTGGTTTACTTATTCTGAGTTGGGGTTTTTTTGGTGTGTTTCACTTATTCTGATTGTTGTGGTTTAGTTATCCTGATTTAGTTATTCTGATTTTGGGTGTTTTCCTTATTCTGGTATTTTTTGTGTTTTCCTTATTCTGGTATTTTTTTGTGGTTTACTTTTCTTCTGCTGCTTGTTAAAAAATAAATAAATTTGGGTTTAATTTTTTGCTACTCCATTCTAAAACCGGGATGAAGATGCTGCACTTCAGAAAACTACATATATAATAAATCTATAAAACTAAGCTTGTTCCAAATTTTCCCTGTTGCGTCTCTCCACACAGATTTAGACACCTTGCTGCAGGCACCCTGCTCGCAAAGATTCATCTCCTGTGAATAATGTAAAATATTCTGGATTCTCTTTACTTCCCACAGATTGGTACCTTGCATATTTAGAACTAACAGAGCCCCTTTTTCTCTTTTCCCCTCGAATACGTGGTGTCAGGTTAACAAAAATAAGATGGATCTTTTATTTTGCCTCTTAAATATAATGTTGTTAAATGTGCCCACCAGAAATGTAGGATAAAATATTTGCTCTGCTTGAAGCTTATGTGATATTTGTATTCTAAGCCTCACCACAGTGGGTTTCTTTAAATAGAAGCTATACTTTACTCCTAAATTGCTTAAGGCAAAGGAAGCAGAGATGATGTTTTTATGAATGTTTAAATGCAAATGGAACTGAGAGTGAATGCTATGCTAGCTAACATCAAAGGCTCACCAAAGTCTCTGCATTAATGAGGCTCTTTGTTTCCTGGATCACAGATTACAACAGGTTTCCAACTCATTGCCAAGGCTTTATCTCCATTTGGGAGGGCTGTAAATCTCAGACGATTTTTTTCACATGCAAAACAAGAGGATCATCTGAAAGAAGAGGGGGGAAAATATAAATCTTAAAGTCGCAAATATTTAATTCAAATGTTTATTGCTCAAAGTGGCTGCAGCTTGTTTTATTTTGGTAGTATTGAGAAGAATGGAAATGTGCAGATGGAGTTTCCTATGGTGTAACCCACTTCTTCATCTGGATGGGAGAGTAAAGCAGGGGGAAAAAAAACAGTCAAGAGCATCTCTTTCCTCTCCCACCTCCTTTAGCCCAGCCTCAACTGTGTTCCCCCCTTGTAAATCAGAACAATAATTCTATGTCATGCAAAATCAGCAACTAGCAGAAAGAGAGATTCTGCTTCATTTAAATATAGTCACTGCTTTTCAAAGAGGCTGCAACTAGTTCTTCTCCTCCCCAAAAAGTAATAAGATTATATCCCTAGTAATAATACCCTAATTAACAAGAAAAATAGGGACCATGATCTTTAGCTTCCTATTCAAGGGCTGAATGAGACAATATGTAGTATATTGGGTCAGAAAAAACAATTTACATGGCGTCATTACAGTCTGTAGCAAAGCCTCCAGGACCCAGGGCTATCTTATGCAATCTTAATTAAGGAAAACAAATATCGGGGTGTTGTTTTAAGCTACCGGAGACATGCACAGGGCCTGTCGTATGTGATCAGAAGAGATGGGGAGTTTCCTTTTCCATGGGAACTGCTCAGAACAAACTCCGACGCAAACACACAAGTGCCTAGTGCCTTGGAAATGGGCTGCAAAGTTGGTAATTTCACATTTCCTGGCCCTCTGGGCCACTCACGAAAACTAGCAATTTTCTGCCGTCCAGTGTCATGTCTGTGCCAGCGATGGGGCCAGGGATGAGGGAGTGATGGTGGGGAGTTGCCTAGAGATGTTGTGGATGCCTCATCCCTACAAGTGTTAAAACCAGGCTGGAGGAGGCTTTGGGCAACCTGGGCTACTGGGAGGCGTCCCTACCCACAGCAGGTGGTTGAACCCCAGTTCAGGCCCCTTCCAACTCAAGCCATTCCATGACTCCATGAATATCATCTGTGCCCAGGGTTCTGTGGGCATCTGCAGCCATATATGCTTGTGCCACCTGTGGCCACAATGACATGGTTGGTGTGGGCACACGTGTGTGTGTGCGCACACATATGTGATGATTTGTGTGTGCACCTCTGCGTATACTGATGTGTGTGTGCACACGAGTGCCTTAATGTGTCTCTGCAGCCCCATCTGTTTAGTTGTGTACTGATCTGTGCTTGTAGTCACAGGCCAGTGTGGGAGTGCAGATGTTTCTGTGTGTGGAGATGTGTTTGTGCCTGCTGATTCGTGCTGTTATGTGCTCGCCTGTGCTGATGTGTTAGGAGATGCACACAGATGAGTGCAGATGAGTGCTCATACATGCCAGATGTGGAGCTGTGCCTGCTGATGTGTACAGACGTGTGTGTAGATGCACACACAGACACCTGCAGAGCCACATGTGAGGCCATGCAGGTGTGGTCGTGTGTCCATGAACATGTACAACTCCACACACAGAGGAGAACACAGAGCTATGTGCAGACACGTGTGAGGTATGTGTGCATGTAAGCACACACATATGCAGATACTTGTACAGATATAGGCGGGTGAAGATATACAGATAGATGAGTGCATGCAGATGACTGTGTGTACACAGATGTGTGTGTAGGCATGTGTAGAGGACACAGTCTCAGGCTGTGCCAGGGGAGGTTTAGGTTGGATGTTAGGAAAAAGTTCTACACAGAGAGAGTGATTGCACATTGGAATGGGCTGCCTGGGGAGTCGCCAGCATTGGAGGTGTTCAGGAGGAGACTTGATGGGGTGCTTGGTGCCATGGGTTAGTTGTTTAGGTGGTGTTGGATTGGTTGAGGGGTTGGACTCGATGATCTTGAAGGTCTCTTCCAACCTGGTTTATTCTATGTATTCTATGTGTGCACATGTGTGTCTACAGAGATGTGTGTGTATACACGAGTACAGATGTGCGCTCGAACAGCTGCATGTGCTGGTATGATGTGTACACATCTGCATGCATCACAGAACCATCAATGCTGGAAAAGACCGCTAAGGTCATCAAGTCCAATCTTCTACCCAACACCTCCATGAGCTCCATGACATGAGTGTGCATCGATGTGTGCTCACACAGCTGCATGTGCAGCCCTTATGTGCACACGTGTGTACATGTGTAGAGATGTGTGCTCAGATGTGCACACGTGAGTACCTCAGTGGATACAGCGGTGCACACGCATCCTGGGGCCGCAACGAGTCCCCAAAACCACCACCGCCATCACACAACCTCTCACCGTGCAACCAGTCCAGGCTACAGCAGCGGCGGCCAGCGAGACCCCACCTCCCCGCACGGAGCCGAGCCAGGGTGCAGGGCTCACCGCACCACACTACCGCAGCGCGGGGGCCACAGAGTCGATCCGTCTGTCACTTTAAGGCAGGCTGCCGTGCGCGGTGTGTACATACGTGCGTGTGTCCGTGTGCGTGTGTCCGCGTGTGTGTCTGTGTGTCCGTCTGTCCCGCCCCCGGTCCCGCCCCGCCGCTGCCAATCACCGGCGGCCGCTTTGATGTCGCAGCCCTTGGCCGCCGCGCCGCCGCGTTCGCACACAGGCACCGGCCGCTCCGTGCCTTCGGCTGCCGCCGCCTCCCGCTGCTCCCGGGGAAACTTTCCGGGGCTCGGAGAGAAGGACAAGGAAGACGAAAAAGAAGGGGGGTGAGGGGGCGGCGGCAGCGGCACCGGGGCGGGGGGTGGTAGTGGGGGGGTGGCTTGTCGCTACCCGGCATCCCGCAACGCCTGCCCGCCCGCAAGCCTGCCGAGCCCCCCGCCAGCGGCCGGCGGAGGAGGGGTGGGGAGGAGGAAGGAAGGAAGGAAGAGATTTAGGGAGGAAAAAGTAATTCGTGTTAATCTGAACATTTAAAAGGGAGTTTGAAGAGAGGGGGGAAATTGGGGAAAGTTTAAAAGTCGAAAGTGGAAAGGAAAAAAACTTCGAAAAGAGAAAAAAAGGGGAGAGAGAAAATTTGCCTTTTTTGTTTTTAAGCGAAAAAAAAAATCAGGGAGGTTAAAAGAAAACAACAAAAACCCAAGAAAAAAAAACACAAAACAACAACAAAAACCAAACATCAACCCAAACCAGAATAATTGGGAAGGTCTCGGTCCAGGCGGCGCAGAACAACAGCAATCGCCGGGGAAGTTGCTGCGCGGGGCGGGGGGAAGATGCCTCAGCTGGGCAGCGGCGGCGGGGACGACCTGGGGGCCACCGACGAGATGCTGGCTTTCAAGGACGAGGGCGAGCAGGAGGAGAAGATCCCCGAGAATGCCTTCACGGAACGCGACCTGGCCGACCTCAAGTCCTCGCTGGTGAACGAGTCGGAAGGCAGCGGTAGCCCGGCCACCGCCGCCGCCGCTGTGGTGGCCGCCGCCGATCCCGAGGTGAGCCGGGTCCGGGACGAGCCAGCCATCCCCCGCCCCGGCTCCGCGCCCTGCACCCCGTCACCCACCGCTCTGCCCCTCTCTTTTTCTCTCTCCCCCTAATGCAGGCCATCAGGCGTGTGCAGGATCCACAGAGGGTTTATCAGGAAAAGCTCCCGGACCACATGGATGACGGTTAGTCATGGTCACCCCTGGGTCTGTATGCCACCCGTCACCACCCCTGGCCACCCCATCCAGCCCCTCAGTTCCTAACCCACTGCCCCATGACCCATGAGGGCTGTCAGCGTGCCAGACAGAGCCCATCTGGGGACAACTGTTCCAACAGCAATGAACCACCCCAGTGCCCTGCATAGGGGACCAAGCATCATCCTAGGGCACCCTGGTACTCCCCCATCACCCTCCCCAAGGAGTGTAAGGCACAAAGTCCCAAAATGTGCTGTAACCTCTCCAGGGTCCCCCAACGAGCAAAGGAATCGCCTGTCCTAAGGTGAATCTTGATGGAAAAATCAACTTTTCACAGGTATTAAGCATCAGGACCCAGGGATGTACAAAGGATCTGCGTATTCTGGCTACCCTTTCCTCATGCTCTCAGACCCTTACCTGCCGAACGGATCTATGTCACCCCTGGTGAGTGCGGCCTCTCCTCACGGGGAGGTTCCATGGTCTCTCTAACTGCTGAAGTGTGTCACAGGTATCTGCAAGCACCTGCATGTGCTTTTTATCCTGGTTTCTAAGATGGCCCAGTGTTGTGCTGTCCAAACTGGAGGGAGAAGGAGTGGGAAGGGGGAAAGATTCTCAGCAGCAAACACCTGCTTCACTCCAAATTTGCTGGAGGAGTTTCTTTTTCAACCTGCCCATCATCTGGGTTTTCCTTTACCATAATGTCCAGTGGAAGAACATCCCTTCCTTTCACTGAGCCACAGGGTTTGGAGGCAAGCAGCTTCTGGTGTTTGTGTTCAGGGATCTGTCCTGCAGCTTAATCGCAGTGTGATGTATCAGCTTGTAAACCAGCTGGGTTCTGTGGGCCAGAAGGGGGCTTTTGTACTTCAAAAACAGCAGTTGAGGTTTTTAGGAAAAGGCTTAATACTGCTGAATATTCCTGTCTTCTTCCTGTAAAGTTTTACCCTCTGGGGTCAAATCAGCTTCAATGATTCTATGTCTTGTATGTAAGTTTTGCTATCTGGATAATTAAATGAAAGGCTTCTCTACAAAACAGAGTTATCAGAACTTTGGAAAATAATGCCACAGCATTGCAGCAGACAGTCAATGCTTGTGTCGCTCCTGGGAAGCTGGCATTGATGCCATCCTTTTGGACCTTATTCTGCATTTGCAGTTGGTAAATGAGAACAGAACATCATTCACTTTATTTCACCTTTAGCTGTTAAGCTGTAAAGGGAGAAGGTTTAAAAGAATATACGATCTTATTGATTGAAACACTTTGCTCACTGGAGGGGTAGGATGTTAAACTGGAGTGATTAAAAATGCATGGATGAAACTCAAACTGTGATGAAATACTGTTCACTGGAATCACTGCCTGGTCCTCCCAGCTGTCCTTGCCAGCCTGGATGGCAGGAGATGCATCCCTCCGTGATCCTGGTCATGCCCCAGCACAGCCCACCCTTCATAGAGGGCTGAGTTCCTGGCCTCAGATTGTTGTAACTTTGCTGAGATTGGTTTGCAGATATTGAGGATCAGTCCCTAAATTAAATCTTCCTTCAGCAAGAAAAGATGTGTTTGCAAGGCAGGGCCAATGTACATGATTATAATCCAAACAATCTCTTGCTTCTTACCTCATGTCCCTTCCTCCCTGTATCAGGTATCCCCATAAAATATTAATATTTTCTGGATAAATTTTAAATTACTATATTGAGCTTGTCAAATCTGAATGCATGTACTTTGTTCCCTGGTGTAGAATCTGGGTAAATCCAGAGTTATACCACCCCAGCAAACACTTGCTGCAGTGGAATATTTCTTTTAATCTCAAACCCTGACTAGATGGGCAATGAAGTGCAAAAGCCTGTTTATTAGCAATTAAGCAAAAAAGTAGATTGTGGCTTGTGGGTCGCCTTTCCCTTCAATAGTGTAATAAAAACCCAAGTGGTTGCTCTTGGAGCCGCAGACTGGAGTAAACAGACTGTTCAGAACTCAAGAGAAGACTGAGTAGCAGAGAAGGAAAAGTCCCATCCCCTTGAGAGCCACAGAGAGCACTCACCCCCTTGGCCAGCTTCTCTTAGGCCTGTTCAGGTCCTGCTGTGGTTTGTGTTGTGTGAATTGAAAAGCTGGTGTGATGTTTTTAGCTAAAACCCAGCTTCTTAACAGAAAACAGGAAGATTTCTGCCTTGATTTGGCACAACAGCTCATTCTGATGTATCTTTCTGGGCAATTCTGTCTCGTGTTTTTGTTGACTCTGCAAAGTTTATCGTGGCAAATGATGTACTGCTCCCATATGGATTTATTGCTGCTGTGTATGTTAGGGGAAGTGTGGGCTATAATCTGGTGGCTGCTTCCAATAATTGAGGAGGTCAGATCTGTGCCTGAAGATTGCAGATACTTAACCAGCCGTAAAAGTGTGTTTAATTAACACTTGAGCAGAGGCAGAGGCAGGGAGGAGGGCTGGAGCGAGTGAATGGGATTACGTATCGCCGTCATGCGTGCGCTTGATAGTGGTGATTGTGTTTTGCTTAATGAGGCTTCCTGGAATGGTTGTTTGCTGCTGGGATTAACTTCAGAATCTTCAAAAAATTAAAAATGTAAAAGTATTAACCCAGGAGTATTTTGGCAAACAGTCAGGGCTTTACATCTGCCTGCCTGAAAACTCTCATGCAGCTCCCTGAGAGGCAAAGGAGGGGCAGCACTGAGGCTGTGGGTGGAACCCCCACCCTGTGACACCCCATAAAACCACATTTTCTTTCCGTGGGCTCACCCCTAGCCCCATTGGGGTGCTGCAAAGGGTGCTGGAGCCGGCCCGGAGCACCTGCCCAGGTGGATGTGCTGCTACCAGCGTTACTGCCGTGCTGCTTCCCTTTTTGTCTGATTTTCTCAGCAGCAGCACTATTGTTTTGTTTCCCTTGAGGTGGTTGGAGCCTGCTAACTGTTCTCTGCTCCCCCCAGCATCCTGCTAAGCTGCCCACATGTCCCCAGCCCAAATGGTCTCTTTTCTGCAGCAAAACACACCCACTTGTGTTATGTACATGCTCTAGTGTTGCTCTGGAGTGATCAACTTAACCTGTTGGAGGTGGTGGTCTCCATCCCTAGAGGTGTTCAAGAAACATGTGGGTGTAGCACTTAGGCACACAGTTTAGTGGGCATGGGGGTGTTGGGTCAGTGGTTGGACTCAATGATCTTAGAGGTCTTTTTCCAACTGAAACAATTCTGTGATTCTGTGTCCAGGTACCTGACATAAGTAGCAACACCAAGCCCAGATGATGTCCCCAGCAAGCAGTGGGACGTAGCAATAGCCTTCCCACAGCAAGCAGATCCTGGGTGTTGAACTTGGTGACCCACCTTTGCTGCAAACACTACTTTAGAGTAATTCATAGAGTAATTTGGTTGGAAAATACCTTTAAGATCATTGACTCCAACCATTCTCTAACTCTGCCAAGTCTGCCACTAAACCATGTCCCTCGGCACCACATCTCTGTGTCTTTTAAACACCTCCAGGAATGGAGGTACAACCACCTCCCTTGGGAGCCTTTTCCAGGGTTTGAGAACCCCTTCAGCGAAGAAGTTCAGCTGGAGTGATGCTGAGTTTAGTGAGTAGTCAGTGGAACTATCAAAGAGGGAAAGCAGGGCTGAGGTGTGGACTGGACATTCATTTGCTCCTGGAGCTGGGAAGAATGCAGCAAGCTGAACCCGAGCGTCTGGTGTTTTGGGAGGGTCCAGTGAACCCCCATCAGCTGGCTGGGCTGAGGCGGCCATGTTCAAGGTCCAGTGTGTTTCAGAGCATCCCAGGGTAGTCTGCATTCATCTGAAATCTCCAGCAGTACCCTGACTTCCAGGTGTCACATGTGCTGTCTCATGACTTCCCTTTGACTCCCCTGTCTCTTGCAGAGTTCAGTGGAATCTGTAGGTTAAAAATCTACAGGAAACTCTCAAAGAATATTAGCAAGTTGAGAAACTTTTTCTAAATGAAACAGAAAATCGTAAAACTATATCCTTTCTTAAATAGTACAAATGACTTCAAATCAAATTAAGGTACATCCTTCGTAAGAACATCAGCCTTTCAGGTGGTTACAAGGATGAGAGGTCAGACATGGTCAAACATGTTAACACTTTGATCAGATTAAAATATTTTTCTTACTACAGTTGTATAATTGAGTTTAGACCCGAGGGGGTTTTCTGAGCGTTGTTACATCTTGTACCATGCGGTAGTTAAGTGGTAGAAGCAGCGTTTAAGAAGTTCCTTTACGTTCCTTTTGTAAATAGGTTTGGAGAAGAGGGGAATGCGGTGTGCTGTGCTGTGTGTGGGGCAGAAGCCTTCCTACTCCAGTGGATGGAAGAGCTCCTGGGAGAGCTCCTTGTACTTCCTCTGCACTTCTGTGGTGTGTGAGGTGTGCAGGCAGAATTCAGATGTCCTGTAACACAGATGAACCATCTGTCCCTGTCAGAAACAGAGCTCCCAGGGGCTCTGGGAAACAGACACTGCCTCATTTTCTTAATCGTTGCCTAACTGGAGCTCAGGTAGGAGCAGAAGGGTGATGCTGCACTCCCAAGCTCAGGCCTAGGAAATAGTGCACATGTCCAGAGCCTGGTCCCCGTGGTCCACTTGGCTCCTTGAGCTTGGTTCCTGGTGGTTAGATTTGAAATGCCCCCTTGGGCAGGGCATGATGAAAGCACAGTTACTGCTGTTCTGGGGCCACAGGTCCCAGATGTCTAACATGGTCAGAAAGCGTGGAGCTAAGTCTCCTGCTGCCCTGCACCAGACACAAGCTCAGGCAGCAGCAGAAGCACTCAAGAAGCCCTGGGACCTGGCTTCTGCTGCTGTAGCTCTCTTCCCTCCAGGCTGCTCTATCCTTTTTCAGGGAGAGGCTGGTGACCCTGCAGCAATTGGTGGAAGGAAATCTGCAGCTTGGCTGTTTCAGTGGAGAGGTCTTTCTGTCCTAGCTCACACTGTCAGGGCAATAGCTTTTTCTTTTTCCTGTGTCGTGTTCTAATCCTGCTGAAACCAATGGGAAAATTCCTTGGAGTCACCTTGTGATGGGGACTTGGGCTGTTGCATCCCTCTCCAGATGTTGTGCATGGAAGGAGGACAGCTGCAAGCAAATAGTAGCTCTGTGTGTTCCCAGCAGTGCCTGCTTCTGTGGGAGAGCAGCATCCCCATCAGGCTCCCTGGCAGCTCCGGGACTTGCCAGCATGTTAATCTGTCCCCATAAATGCTTATCTTCCTGGCAGAAAGCATGAGGAACGTGGTGGCTGCTGATGGACATCCTGTCAGACAGAGAGATGAGTAATTTGTTCCCTCCTGAGCAGAGCAAATATGAAATATGCTTCTTCCAACTCTTCCACCTAGCTTGAAATAGGATAATGATGAAAACAATTTTTTTATATATATATAGATAGATAGAGATATTTTAAAGCATAATATTAGCTAGGTGGATGTACCAAGGCACAGGGTTTCCAAGGTCATTTCTTGCATGTCTCATTTGGGCTTGGTTCCCCCCCCCCAAGGAAAATTCTTGTGTTAATTTGTGAGTTCATATCACACCCTCAGTTTTGAAGCAGAACTTCCCTTTGAAATAAATTAGAGAGTTCTACCTAAGCAGCAGTGACATGATACAGCACTGCCTGTGTGTGGTCCTAAGAGAACCTTGGTTTGAAAATTGTTGGGAATGAAAAAAAAAAAGAGGGGGGAAAAAATGTCACAGGGAAACAAAAGCAAGTTTTATGTAAATCTGTGGATGTGAATGAGCCTGCACGTGATTCAGACAGCTAAACAATATCTCCTCTCCCACTGGGATTCTTTCTCAGGCTACCCTGGGACTGGCTTCCCAGGCATGGGATGCTGGGGGGGGGAGTTGCTGAGTTCCTGTATGGTAAGGGCAGCAGTTCTTGCAGGCTGCCAACTGGTCCTGCTTGTGAAATATTTTTAGCTCAAACAGTTGAGAATTTGAAGAGGAAATCAAAAGCCTAACATCAACTCAAGCTCCCAGAGCTCATCTATATTAATGATTGGTAGTTTTGAGATTTTAACTGTGGAGAACAAAATTATTTGGGTCTAGCAGCACCCAACAAGTCAGAGATGAAAGAACAGAGCTGGTCTGGGATCCAAAGCTTTAATGGAGAGAAGCAAGCAGTGGTGGAAGGGTGATGAGGAGTTCTGCAACATGCTCCTGCTCACCAGCAGGATATGTGTCCTCTTGCAGCTGCAGTCCCTCCCCTGTAGTAACTCTCCATTCACCATTGAATTCCTGCATCTGAGTGGATACTGAGTAGTGCGTATGATTGGGTGTGCTGGTATTTGCTGTTTGAGTACCGTGTGTGTGCCTGTGACTAAGCAGACATTGCTGAGATGCAGGGATGACTGTTGGCTGCTCTCATGGATCATCTGCGAAGGGCCAGATCCTATCACATGCACAACCCCTCTCTTATCTCTAGCATGATCTGCAAGGGAAGCAGGGTTTCAGGACACGGGTGGTGTGCACTGCACACCTAAGATTGCAGCCTGCTCCGGACTGTGTGTCTGGGTGTGCAGGACATGATGGTTATTGGTAGAGCACCATCAGATGCTGAGAAATATCAACAGTCTTGAGGAAATATCTACAACTGGTCATTTGTTTCAGACCTTCTTTGGCTGCCCTTTGGCCATTCAGCAATATCAAATTTAGTCTTCATTTTGTACAGTCCCCTCACTTATTCCCCACAGAGAAGGTGAAGGAAGGACCTGTGAACATCACAGGTGCTCACAAGGAGGCTGTGCTGGACAGGGTGGGTTTCGGTCAGGCATGTGTGATAAACAGCAGGTCAGTCACTAAAATCTCCTGCCCCATGTGCAAGTCACAGATCCCTCCTGAAATCTTCAAGGATTGTCTTTTACCATCTGTTGCATTGATTTGAGAATGTTGCCAGAGATCTACAGCACTGTCCTCTTGGAGAGGACTTTGCTACTGTGGCGTCGTCTCTCTCACCCCTCTGAGATGTTGGGTTGTCCACAGCTATCGCATAAGGTCATTTACTGCTCATTTCCTTGGTTTCTCATGCCTCTGCTACTTCAGCTCACTGCTCGTGGTGCCAGGAGATGGCTGATGTCAGCATCTCTCCGGGCTGATGGGCTCTTACCTCATCATTTACCAGTGGTGGGTGGAGGGCACAAAATTTGGACCGGAGGCACAAGTTGCTTCCTGAACTCTTTGCAGAGCCACTGCAGCAGGGAGAACTTCAGAGCCTGGCCACATCCCAGGCTGGTGCCAAGAGGGGACTTGTGAGTCCCCTCCACAGGCTCTCTCATGGGCTGTTCCTCCAAACCTCCCCTTAAAAAGCAGTCTGTGATGTGATACGTGCTCATCAGTCTATGTGTCTGAGGGATGAAGCAAAGGTTGGGGAGCTGGACCCATGACTCAGAGGGTTGCTAACAGGATACAGAGATGGTCATTTCCTACTTTCCAGTTTTAATCCAGCTGAATCAGTAAAGACTGAACACTGGTTGCCTCTGCTGGCTTGTCAAGCAGTCTGTCCAGGAGGGCATGGCTTCCTCCAGCCCTCAGGCAGGGCGAGTACCTTGGTGTGAGTGATGAGATGTCCTGGGAACCTGCAAAGTCTGTACCAAGCCCTCTGCAACTGTTGGCTGAGATCTTCATTCTCACCTTGGGACTGCCAGTTCAGCACATGCTGCTGGCTCACAAACCTTCCTACCTCCGTTCTTAAAGGAAGTGATTGCAACATGTGTGCCTCTGAGCCTTGATCACAGCAGGATCTGTTTCTTGGTCACCTCTTAGTGATCTCAGACAAAGAGCTCTTGCCTTCACCCGCTTACAGAGCAAGCTGTCACTGTTCTGTCCTATGGCATTTCCTCTAGATTTTTACCTTTGGGTCTTTAGAATTTATGACCCTTCCCAAAGTCATGAAGGACTATTCCACTACCTCAGCCTCTGTGAGGTGGTTTCATGGAGAAAGTGAGATGTTTGGTCAGTACTGAGGATAGGGAGGATTAGCAGAACCTGGCGGGATGAGCAGTGTGCAGAAGCATCCCACTGGCTGGAAGCGTTGGTCAAGAGGTCACCAATGTGGTTTTAAACCACCATTCCTCTCTCATCTGCTGCTTCTGTACCAAACAGCACAATTGCAAGGAGAAGAATCAAGCTCATTGTGTTGCATGGGGTCCCAAAATCAGCATTTTGTTAAACAAAACAATAAACTCAACAATGCTGTGGTGAGTTTTTGAAACCAAAGTGAAGCTGGATCCTAGAATCTGGAGCACTTTTCCCCTTGGGTTATAACAACTTTACATTTGATTAAATGATAGGCAAAAAATGTCTCAACAGTGTCTCCTTTGTTCATGGAGAATCTGGAACACCTCTGCCTTCAAGAGCTATGTGGTACTCATGCACTGACCCAAAAGAAACCCCAATTTTTTACAAGTGATTCAGCTTGAGTGCTGCATGTTGCATTTGTTTGCTCTGGGGAATAGCACACACGAGGGTAAGCAGAGGTTCTCCTCTGATGGGATTTGCACAAAAGCTAAATCATAGAATCAAGAATGGTTTGGGTTGGAAGGTGCCTTAAGGATCATCTGGTGTGTGAAAGCCCGAGATCACAAAGTGACTCAGCACAGAGGGGGTGCAATTTCAAACACTCATGGAAGAAGCACTGGGGAGGTCTTCCCAGCAAAATGCTCAGAAAGGATCAGAAATGTGAGGCTCTTAAGGCTGAGGAGATGGCCCTGTGGAGATTGCTTTCAAGTGTTGGAAATAAGCCATTATTAGATCTACTCCATGAAAACTTGTCCATAGCGTGGAGAGGCTGAGGTGTTGGTGCTCATTCTGTGCTGCTGCTCTGGAGTTACTGGCATGGAGAGGGCAAGGAGGAGTCTTCTACAAACCTGGTTTTGTGTGATTTACCCTGAGAGAGGAAAGGCTGATTCTGATGTGGGAGGCAGGGCACAGCCCCCGACACCAGCCAGAATATGGCCTTTGCGCTTCGGCTTCCTGCAATTGCTCACAGACTGTGCTGGTGCCAGCTTTGATCTGACCCTCCAAAGGGACACATGGATTCAGAAAGCCAGGTGATGTCTTGTGGGATCGCATCCTGCTGTCCTGAGTGTTCCTTTGGGACTGAAATACCCATCTGAACTCTAAATCCAAACCAGAAGCAATAATATAAAATAAGGAATAAACCACCAATAATAAAAACAAACCCCAAACTAACCCACCCCAACCTTTTTGTTTAACTTTCTCTGATACAAAGCAATTTCTCCAGGACTGAGCACCATATGAAACACATTATAAATGCTCTTGTAAAATCCACATCATTATACCACATGAAAGGCTGAGTCCTAAAAATAGCCATTGAGAGAGGATGCAGGCTAGTAGCAATTTGGGTGATCATGAAATGCTTGTGTTGACATCTCTATGCCTGCACACCCACAGAAAGCTTTGACTTTTGAATATTCTTAGCAACATTTGTGCTTTGTGGAATTTTCTACATTCTGCTCCCACCCCTTGCTCAGTGGTGTTCCTTTCTTATTTTTCCTTAACCCTGGTTTGGGGTAAATGAATTTGTATTACTTATTTTGCAAAGGACTCTTTGCTGGGCGTCAGCTGGACAGCAGTTGACAATGCAGTTGTACTTCCCTGTCTCCTAGCAATGGAAATCTTTTTTTTGCCCTCGACACACATACACCTCCCTGATGTTTTGGAGGGGTAACTGTGAAATACAAACCCAGAGCGTTAGATGACAGCACGAGGAGCTACCACATCTACACAGCCTTTGTATCTGCTGTAGTATTCCCAAAAAGTAAATAAAATCTGCAGTAATTATACAGTAATGTATCCAAAACAAAAAAAAAAGTCCTCATCATCAGAACTTGGATTTTGTTTTGAGATATGAAAGGATGCAGCCTCCTGCCTTTGGTGGGTTTGCAGCAAAGCCCTGGATAGCTCTGGGACAGACAACACAGTCCTGCCAACTGATATCGCTTGGGATCTTTTTGAAGAGCTCATCAGATCTGATTTTATTGCTGGTGTGTTTTGGTTGTAGCTTGTTACTTGTTTGAAATCATTACTATAGGGATAGCTTTTGAATCTGCAGTGCTGCTCTCATGTTTGCATTTTTCTTTTCCAAGCAGAGCTGGGGATGATAGAGACATGCACCCTCTGACATAAGGATGTCTGAAGGTTGTGGTTTTAAGTCCGTGCCCCCTCTAGAGCCACTTGGAAACAGTCTATTTCCTCAAAATAAGTTTTCTTTTGGGATTGGAGCAAAATCTTGGGAGATGGTGAATGAGATAATAGGGTGTTGAAGAAAATGTCATTGCTTCTTAAATAGCTGGCATGAAAATCATTAAGTCTGAAGTTTTATACAAATCAGATGTTGCTGTGGTTGCAATGGGACAGGACACAAACTCTTCAAGCAAAACAGCTCAGAGTTATTCACTGTGTACAGTTGTTCTCTGCTTTGCTTTAGCTTGGTGCTTGGTGCCGTGGGTTAGTTGTTTGGGTGGTGTTGGATTGGTTGATGGGTTGGACGCGATGATCTTGAAGATCTCTTCCAACCTGGTTTATTCTATGTGTTCTATTCTATGTATTCTATGTATTCTAAAGAGCAGCTTCTCTCCCTTGTCCAGCTCTGGAATCCCTTTCTGGTGGAAACTGGCTGTCAGGTTTTTGGATCAATCTGTTGAATCCTTGCAGGCTCTTGACTACTTTGAAGAATCAAATCTTACAAATAACATCACAGAAATCTGTTTGCTGTTACTCTTTTAGCTCCCTAAAACAGCTGGACAGGGGGAACACGGGAACACCTTGCAAAAGCAACAAATTTATCTGGATGTCCTAGAGGAAGTGCATTCATTTCTACACACAGGCAGCAGTAGGTTAAGGGTGTATTTCCACCTGAGTGTAAAGAAATACTGGCTCCTGTTGGCAGCATGCTCTGTGTAATCCAACGGATGCCAGGTGTGTAGAAAAAGCCGGAAAGCTCCCGAACGCTTCAGGTGTGAAGTTAACAGTGTGCCTAAACTCTTGTGTGGATGGCTCCAGGGACGGTGACTCCAGCACCTCTTTGTTATTATGGATCTGAAGGCAGGGTTGTATCTGGCAATATGCATTTTCTGCTCTGCCAGTGAATTCTGCTTTTCCTTCTAGGAGCAGAATTCAGGCAAAAATACTGAACGTGTGCTGGCTGGGACTTCTGACAGCACTTGAGCACAAGAGAGATTGGAGAGATTTCATTTCTTGAGGACAGGAAATGTCCTGATCTATCATCAGTGCCAGTTGCTTGGTTGTTAGCATTCAGTGGAAATAGCTTATCACTGCCTGCATGTATTTAGACATGGTGTGAAATGTTGGTAAATGGTAGTGCGCTACTTGTGCTGATCCAGTGGACCTGCGTATAAAAGCATATGGAAGAATGAGGCAGGCAGCAGTGAGTCATAGAATGGGTTGGGTTGGAAGGGACCTTAATGATCATCCAGTTCCAACCACCCTGCTGTGCACAGGGACACCTCCTACTAGACTTGCTCAATGCCCCATGGCCAGCCTGCCTTTGAACACCCCAGGCTTGGGATCCCTGAAAGATCAGCTTCTGTATTCAAAAGCATCACTTCATTCAGATGCTCTTCTCCAAACAGTGCTGTGAATGGCTGGCTCCCAGGGGGTGCATTTTCTCTGTGCCGTGGGTGGGAGCCCTTGTGAGTTGAGTGATCCCCTTACTGGAGAGCACCAGGTGCTGTGTCAGATGTGTGCAAATAGCCAAAGAACCATGTTTTAGCAGCACTAGTTGTTTATGTGTTAACACAGGATGTTCTCAAAATCAGGTAAGACGTGAGGCATGTTACCAACTTTTATAGCAGAGGAACTGGATAGTCTTGTAACTGCCATGCAGGGCTGTGGTGGAGGAAGCGTGGTTTTATCCCAGCTTCTACTCCCAGTCCCCCAGGAACTTGTTTTTCTGTCCCTCAGTTTTCCCCAGGAGCGTTGTGGAGCTTTATCTTTTCATGTCTCAGCACCCTTTGGAGAGCACTGCAGGGGAGGCTGTGTCCATGCATACACTGTAGCATGGGCTGCTGCAGGAGGGGATGTTGCAGAAGCTGTCTGAGGACTGGCCAAAAAACCATTCAGTTGTGCTGCTTGTTAGATCATTTGCTTCTAGACAATGAACAAAAAGGTGGTGGAGTCCCCATCCCTGGAGGGATGGTCCAGCACACACCTCACAACTCCTGTGTGAGGCTATTAAACAAAATGTCATTTCTTATGTACCCACTTGGAATATGCTGATGACAACAACCCCCAGGATCCCACGGAATCCTTTTTGGACACATGCAGCAAAGCTGGATGCATAATTCACATTCCATGTCATGAAGAATGAGTCTATTTATCTTGGAACCTTCTTTACTTAAATGAAAATCTCTAGGAAATAACCTGTTAACAGCAGTTAGTTGCCAGTTTGTCTGTTAATGGCTTCAGGCGAAGTCAGAAGCCAGTGAAATCCTTTCCAGGGAGATGCTGTTGTCACATGTGGTGCAGAAAGGTTTGGAACAGAAAGTGCTAGAGGAGGCAAGCAGAGGAGTTCAGACCAGCTTCTAGAAACATGAGGAAACTCAGCACAGTGAGGTAGGGACAACCATTTGGATCGCTCATCTATCTGTAAAATATTAAAACCATGAACTGTGCCCATGTCAAATTCTAAGCCTCGGTTTTCCTTACTGGAGGCTCAAGGTGTGAGTGCATGGAGGCCGAAACCACACTTTTTTTTGGTGGCTCGGGCTCTGCCTTGCATCCCAGGCATCTCTGCGATTTGGGGATCTCTGCACTCTAAGCATCTCTGCATCCTGGGCATCTCAGCACCCCAGGCATCTCTGCACCCCAGACATCTCGGCACCCTGATTATCTCTGGATCCTTGGCATCTCGGCACCCCAGGCATCCTTACATCCCAGGGACAAGGTACAGTCTCCCAGGTCATCCGGGATGCCCTGGGGTGTTTGCCAGGGCAGCAGGTCCTCAGCTCCCAGACTTTGCCATTTCTCTGTCAAGGTCTAGCAATGAGTCTCAGGTACTGGGGGGTTGTCTGATTGCTCTTTAATCTGAGCAGCAGCACTGCAGCATGATAACCTCCAGCCACTCTTTATCTCATGCTCAGTGCTGGAGGGAGAAAAGTGGCAAGAATGGGTGAAAAAATGTGGAGGAGCTGAGCAAAGTTGTCCCAGTACACACCAAATGCCTCCTTGCAGCAGGAGGGGGTGAGAAATGACTGCCCCGGGTAGAAGCTCTCCCCATGAAGCCGCAGAACCCGGCTGAAGGGAACACCACTTCCCTGCAGCAGCATCTCCTACTCCGTGCTGTCTGCCCACAGAGGATGGCAGGGTGTAGGAGCTGGCAGGGGATTAATGGCAGCCTGGTTCATAAAAACTCTGCTGCCAGAAGGACGTGGGACCCAGACAGAAGTAAAGAGGGGCTGGTTCTCTCTGCAGATGCCCCCAAGTGCTATTTGTCTGAAAGCAGATTTTCCCACAGATCTTTGGCCTTCATATTATTTGAAGAACCCCCTCTGCAGCTGCAATCCTTCCCTCCCCCGAGGGAAAAACAGGGTGGTAACTTTGTGAACTGAATGGTGTGGAGGTTTAGGAGTTCTGCCATGGGAGGGGAAGATTTGGCTCATTAGTGTGGAACATTGTGTTGCCAGGAACAGAGTTTTGGGGCAGAACTAATAACATGGAAGCAGACGCAGTCAGCTTTTATTAAACTGGTTTGTAGAAGTCTTGAAGTAGGCAACAGTTGGGGCTTTCCTTGCAAGAGGCAGAATGGCAGACCCCAGCCAGAGCCTGGTTGAGGTGTTGGCTAGCAAGTACAGAGAAGACAACTCAGGGAAAAAATCTCTGAAGTGCATGCAAAAAACCCAAACCCAAACCAAACTACAACTTTGTGGCTGTGTTCAGTTCCTTAAACTCTTATGTCCACACATCTCACTTGGAGCAAGCAACTGCTGTAGAGGCTTAGCATTTGTAGTCTGAAGGACCCAACATTCTGTCCTCTCCTCTTTATCATGATGTATCATCTCCTCTGCCCTGTGGACTCCTGGATTTTATTCAGTTGCTCCAATAGCTGGACATGTCATTAACTGCTTGACAGGCAGGGATGGATAAATTAATTTCTAAGCCAAGTTTTGAAGCACTTCTCGCTTGAACCACCCTTTCTGTAGTGGTAATTAACTCCATGGTGCTTATCTGCATCAAGGATGGTCAGGTGCCATTTCCTGACCTATGGTGTTGCACAGGCACCGGCAGCGATGGGTTGAACTCACTCTGTAATTGCCTTACTCAGGCATGTGATGGAATGACCATCAGCCAAACACAAATTGCCAGAACTGAGGAAGGCCATTGATATCCCTGGGAAGTCACCACAAAGACCATCCAGCCCCCTGCCAGACACAGCACTGACTATTGCTGTGCATCCTTACAAGGTCCTTCTGGTCCTTCACCACCTCTATGCAGCCTGGACTAACCATCTGGCTTTCCTGAGGGTGTTGGGAATGATCAACCTCTGTCAGTGCAGCCAAGCCTGCAAATCTCCAGGGGTGCCTGTTGGATTTCTATCTCCATAGGCGTTCATTAGCTGTCACCTCCTGCCACACCAACTCCAGCCACCGTTTCATACAGCTCAGAGCATCATCCAGAAGTTCTTTCTCTGCTCTCTGGACCTGGAGCAGCTTGGCATCTGCACCAGGTCCTCACTGACGTTCTGCTTGTAGCCTTGTCATCCTGGGCTGGCTGGAGGAGGCTGAAGAATCCCATTTGAAGGCTGCACTCCATCCTACCCTTGTTATGCAATGCTGTTTTCTCAGGCAGTTTCTAAGCTAGAGATTTTCTGGGATCTGTGCATGGCATGAAGGGAAGTCTCCTCATCACCTCAGGTTCTGTCTTTCAGTACCGAGTGTTTAAGACATAATTCTAGGCGTCCAGGGCTTGCTTTCTCTTTGTGTCTCCTTTGCTGGTGCTTTCATTTACTAACATGTTGAACTTCAAAGTCTCTTCTTTCTCCTTCCTAATTTTTATGGAAAAAATGGTCTGAACCCCATTTGCATTTCCTCCCTGAGGATACTGGCAATCCTTAATCCTATATATTAAAGAATTTCAGTTTTCCCAGCAGCCTTCTATTCTGGGACAACTCTTTCACTCTGTTTTCTCCTTGAAATTCTCTCGTGTGGTTCAAAATTGCCCTTCATGGTGCCCATGACCACTGTTGCTTTCTGTTATGAGCTATTTGCACGGGTGTTTGATCATTTGTAAACCCTTTTCCCCTGCCATCCCGTCCTTTGCAGGTAATTTGTAAGGTTTGTGCTTGTGGCAGCATGCTTGTCCTTGGTGGTTGCAGCTTGGGGCCATCTGCATCCCACCAATCTCCAGGGACTCCGTCTGCTGGGAGAATTATTTTTAGAGCCAAGAAGCAGCAGGACAAAAGCAAACAGGGTGAATAGCTGGGTGCTAGTTTATTTGGGGTGATTCTCATTTCACATTGATGGGTCCGTACTGCTGTGGAGGCCGTGGCGCCTGCTGACCACTGGTGTTGACCTGCTGGAGGAGCAGTCGCCACCCTGTCCTAAGTGTGATGTGGGATGGCACTGGGGGGACTCAGCCTGCTTGTCCCTTGCTTCTCTCTCTGCTTCCACGCAGGGACCACTGCTCTTCCCCCTGCATTCCCCAGCTGTGGGAAGCAGGTAGGGTGCTGGCTGGGCTGGCCGTGTGGATCCAGGGCTTTAGCTCAGGCAGAGGCAGCGTTTCTCCTGCGAGTCATTCCCAGCGAAGTGCTCGGGTAATTAGCATGTGCATAAACACTTTGTAATCTTGTGATCATGGCTTGCAGATTAGCTCTTTTGCCAGCTTTGCGATTTCTTTGCCAGTTTTAGTTTTAATTGCAAATCCATTACTGCCAGCTCCCTTGCATATTGTAGCAATAGGCAAATTAAAACACTTGGACACAGTTGGGCGGGTTTCAGTTAAGAAATTAATTGTTACTGCCAACCAGTGCTTTTTAATGTGAGGGTGGCATTTGAGCTTGTTTTTGAGGGCATAATCTCCAAGACTTTCTTTTTTCCTTCTCCTCTCCCCTCCCCAGACTGCATTGCCCTGTCGAGCAGCTCCACAGATGGCATGAAGCAAATGTTTGCCTCTTTGATCTTCTAGTCAAGAAATTTGGAAGTCGTTCTGAATTTATGAGAATCCCATCTGAAATAAATCTGTCTGTGTGCAGGGCCACTAAGGCAGCCCAGAGCTGCAGGCACAGCTCACCTGAACCTCCGGGGGAAGGGCAGGATTAGATCCCACAAGAGCATGGTGTGATGCTGCAGCGATAAAGAGAAGCTTCATGCATGTTGTTGAACATGCAGGAGTCTAGACAATCCACAATTTGCCAGTCGGGGTAATTGGCTAAAGGCTTAATCCACCCTGATAATCCAGTAATGGCATTGTTGGCAGGACATTGATGGAAATATCACTCAGCAGCACTGCCAGCTGCTGTCTCCTGTGATTGCTGCCATTCCCAATTCCCTTTCCACAGTTGTTAGAGCACATGGGGAATTTCCAGACTCCTGCAAAATTCTTGTCTTTGGCATTTTTCAAAGGCTGCCTGTGCTTGGCTGATGTTGCTTTTCACCATTGAATAGGTAACATTTCTCAGGAGTTCAGAATAGTCACAGATCCATTCATCCAATATCCCTTTTTTCCCCTATGTACTTTTTCCCCTGATGTATTTTTCACATAGCTCTGCACCCTCCCAATGCTCCTGTCACACCGCCTCCCATCACCCTTCCATGTACAGAGCATCTGGATTTGCAGAGGATCTGCGCCATCACTGTGAGCCACCTGCCACCCTGTCTGTCACCTCCAAACCTGGTGGCTTTCATGGTGATAAAAGTGGGGGAGCTCCCCTGTTGGAGCAGGGCCAGAGGAGGCCACAGCAGTACTTGGAGGGTGGAAGCCCTGTGCTGTGAGGCTAGGCTGAGAGAGTTGGGGTTGTGCAGCCTGCAGAGGAGAAGGTTCCAGGAGACCTTCTAGTGACATTTCAGTGCTTCAAGGGCTGAGCAGAAAGACAGGGACAGACTTCTTAGCAGGGCCTGTTGGGACAGGACAGGAGGTGATGGAGTGAAGCTAAATGATGGAGATTTAGACTTTATGTAAGTAAGATTGTTGTTTTTTTTTCCAGTGAGGGTGATGAGACCCTGGCCCAGGTTGCTCAGAGAGGTGGGAGATGCCCCATCCCTGGAGCTGTTCCAGGCCAGGTTGTCTGGAGTTGTGAGCAACCTCCTCTAGGTGCAGCTGTCCCTGCTGAGTGCTGGGGTTTGGATTAGATGAGCTTTCAGGGTCTCTTCAACCCAAACCATTCCATGATTCTATGGTTCTGTGAGCTGGGGCACACATTGGAGTGATTGCCCATTGAAATGGGCTGTCTGAGGAGGTGGTGGGGTCACTGTCGCTGGGGGTGTTCAGGGCAAGGCTTGACAGGATGCTCGGTTGCATGGTTTAGTTGATTGGGTGGTGTTGGATGATAGGTTGGACACGATGATCTTGAAGGTCTCTTCCAACCTGGTTTATTCTATTCTATTCTATTCACAAGCTGTAGCAGCAGTAGATGCAGGGAGAGACACGTGCCCCCTGCAGATGTGAGTCTCCTACCACTGCAGCACTTCCTACCTCCATGCTGCCCTTGGTGGCCTGTTGATATGTTAGAGCATGGCTGGGCTCTAAAATTGTTGTGCATGAAGCCAGCTGGTAGAATCACCTGTCCCATTACTGTTGGCTTATTCCCTTTGACTCATTCTCTCCCTTTACCTTGGTTAAAAGGGTCGTTCTCAGCTGGCTTTGCAGTTGAAGGGCTCTGATCCTCTGAGCCTGCGCAGCACTAAGCACAAATGAACCCTGCCAGGTACTAGAGTCTCTAGGACTTAACTCATAACTGAGTCCTATTTGCTCCCTGAAAGCCTGTTGCTTGTTTCTCATTGCTGTCTTCACACGTTTAGTCCAGGCACTGAGAGCCAAGAGAGTTTTTTCTCTATGTGCATCACCACCAAGTCATGCCCTGGGTATTGCCTGTACAGCTCCCCTGCCTTTGGTGAGGTTCTGGATGTGTAATTGATTTGAGATCAGCAAACCATTGCCCTGATGACCAAAGAAGAAATACCCTGGGAAGTGCTTTTCTACAGCAGGACTGGCTGTGCTGCCAGCACAAGTGCTAACCCCCACACCTTGAGTACTGTGTCCAGTTCTGGGCCCCTCAGTTTAGGAAGGATGTTGACTTGCTGGAAGGTGTCCAGAGAAGGGCAACAAGGTTGGTGAGGGATCTGGAGCACAGCCCTGTGATGAGAGGCTGAGAGAGCTGGGGTTGCTTAGCCTGGAGAAGAGGAGGCTCAGGGGAGACCTTATTGCTCTGTACAACTCCCTGAAGGGAGGTTGTAGCCAGGTGGGGGCTGGTCTCTTCTCCCAGGCAATCAGCACCAGAACAAGAGGACACAGTCTCAGGCTGTGCCAGGGAAGGTTTAGGCTGGAGGTTAGGAAGAAATTCTACACAGAGAGAGCGATTGGCCATTGGAATGTGCTGCCCAGGGAGGTGGTGGAGTTACCATCACTGGAGGTGTTCAGGAGGAGACTTGATAGGGTGCTTGGTTGCATGGTTTAGTTGATTGGGTGGTGTTGGATGATAGGTTGGACACAATGATCTCGAAGGTCTCTTCCAACCTGGTCTATCCTATCCTATTCTATCCTATTCTATCCTATCCTATTCTATTCTATTCTATTCTATTCTATTCTATTCTATTCTATTCTATTCTATTCTATTCTATTCTATTCTATTCTATTCTATTCTATTCTATTCTATTCTATCCTAATCTATTCTATTCTATTCTATTCTATTCTATTCTATGTCATATATTCCTGACACTGAGAGCGGGGAGACTCTGGAACAGGCTGCCCTGGGGTGCTGTGGATGCCCCCTTCCTGGAGGTGTTCCGGGCTAGGTTTGATGAGGCCTTGAGCAACCTGGGCTGGTGAAGGTGTCCCTCCCCATGGCAGGGGGTTGGAACTGGATGATCTTTAAGGTTCCTTCCACCCCAAACCATTCTATGAATCTCTGAATATATCTGAACTTACTGTGGCTGCTGAAAAGCCCTGAGATGGCTGTGAAGCCTTCACACCATCTTTTAAGGCAGGCTGTAATGTCTTTTTTAAAAGTTGGGGTGTTTTTTGTCTGCTCAGAAAACAATGGAAGAAGCAGAGTTGTGCTGCAAACAAAACCTGAATGTGCTCTAGCTTACATGTGACATATCAAAGAGCTCTGGCACGGTACACATCACCACCCTTCCGTCCTGCAGCAAACACCTCGGCACAGCCTGGAGACTTAGGGAAAACTGTACAGAGTGTGTTCAGCTGAATGTCACCCTTGCCATTAGCCCTGTAGCTCTGGCTCCCTGATGGTGTGGCTAACAAATCCAACTTTTAATTGTTGGTGATGTCTGTCAGAGCAGACATCAGGTTTGAGTTCAGCTGGTAGAGAGTCAGGAGGAATAAACATGAACCTACAGTGAGATCAAAGAAGCCCAGAGGTGCGCATGTGCTAATAATAATAGCTTATGAAAGCTCATATTTTCCTTCAACAACATCCTGTCATTTGTGTATTAGCTTTGAAAATAAAAGGGGGGGAGGGGAAAAATTCAGTGTAATTTACTCCAGAAAAAGGAAAAAAAGAGATAAAGCAGATACTTGATTGCAGCAGCTGGTGTGTGGTTTGCTGCAAGGATGGTAGCTGCAGCGCATCCTCCAGTGCATGTGTGAGTGGAGTGTGCAGCAGCTGAGCTGGCTGGGAGTGCAGGGCCATCCTTATCTGATGCTGTGTACAGTCTGTGACAGGGTGATGCAGAGAGGAGGGTGAGGGAAACGGTCACAGAACTGCTAACCGCATCCACACCTGGGGCACCTCAGGATGTCTGTAAACAGTTTGTAGAGAGGGAGGTTACAGGCAGGCTGAGGCTGCCTAACGGCTCCTGGGGACCTGGGCAAGTGTGGGCAGTGAAACACAGAATTTGAGGATGGTGTTTCTGTCAGCATGGAATCACCCTGGCAATTAACACTTGGAATTCACCCCTCCCATGGTTATGCCCTTACAGGTGATCCCCATGAGCCAGGAATGTGCCCTCATGGCCAAGAAGGCCAGTGGCATCCTGGAGTGCATTCAGGAAAGTGTGACCAGCAGGTCAAGGAAGGTCCTTCTCCCCCTCTACCCACATCTGGAGAGCTGTGTCCAGTTCTGGGAGCCCAAGTTCAAGTGAGAGAGGGAACTACTGGAGCAGCTCTGTGAGGAGCAAAGGCTGAGAGCCCTGGGGTTGTTGAGCCTGGAGAAGAGCAGCCCCAGATGGGATCTGAGTAGTGCTCAGCAAGAGCTAAAGGAGCTGTGTGGAGCAAGGGGCTGGGGCTAGACTCTGCGCAGTGGTGCCCAGGGACAGGACAAGGGGCAGTGAGCACAAACTGGAGCCCAGGAGGTTCCATCTGAACAAGAGGAGAAACTTGTTGGGTGTGAGGGTGCTGAGCCCTGGAGCAGGCTGCCCAGAGAGGTTGTGGAGTCTCCTTCTCTGCAGAGCTGGGATCCTGGGATTCTGGGTTAGAAGCAGTGCCTTGCTGTACATTTGGGATTCTGAGCTTCCGTGGGATAACTTTTATAGAATCATAGAACCACTCAGGCTGGAAGAGTCCTTTAAGATCATTGAGTCCAACTGTGCAGTGTGTAGGAGGAACAGAGCATGGTCAGCACCCATCCCCAAGGAGGCACTTTTTGGCCAGCTCAGGGTCAGACAACAGTGATTTTTGCCTCCATGCGATGTGACCTACTTAGGGATCACCAGCCAGCCTCAAGACTGGGCACAGCACTGACCATTTCCTCTGTCTTCTGACAGATTGTCACTATCAGCTCGTTGATCTAGTGCAGTGGCTTCAGCCTCCGGTGAGGCTTTGCTCTGCCAGACAAACTGTGAGGGTTCAGGACCCAAGAAGCCACAGGAGGAGAGCTACAGTGGGTGATGCAGGCCACTGGGAAGGAGACAGTGTCTTCTGAATGTGTCTTTCACCTTGCACACTATGGTTGCTGACATGGGGTTGTGCCTGTAGTTTTCTCAGCAAGCAGGAAAGGGTTTGGTGTTTTGGTGGAGGTGAGGAAGGCTGACAATAAAGGGGGACAAAGTGGCCCACTCAATACCAAAGATGGGCTGGCTGAGGGAGGAGAAGGTCATTGTTTAGGAGGAAAACCAAGGGGAAGAGAAGAAGCGGGAGGAGGTACAGGCACTGTCACACACTTTCTGCTTGGTCTGCACAGGCACAATGTCTTTGGGCTGGCTCCTGGGCAAGGTGTGACGATGGCCATGGGGTGCTAATGACAACCAGGAGCTGCCGTGCTGGAAAGGTGTTCTTCAGGGTTGAGAGGCTGAGCTAGAGTCTATCCAAATTCTGCAGCAAATAGAGAGTCGTTAAGAAAGTGGAGCAAATAATAATGATCCATCTGTGCAATGCAGCTGAAAGGCACACTTCAAAGATAGCATTATCCTGGAAAAGCCCAAGTGTGGAGGGAAGAGACCTGAGCACGGCTCCCAGGTTGTGCCGGTAGTGTTGTAAGTAGGTCAGCAAACGGTGATATTTAAATCAGCTCCTCTTCCTGGCAGCTCGTTGGGAATGTAGGTCTGGAAATGGGGAGATGTAGATTCTCTTCCCAGCTCTGCCACTCTGACAAGTCACTTCATCTCCTCGTGCCTAAGGGAAGAATACACCTCTGGGCTCTGCCCAGTAATCATCACCTAAATGCTTCCCCACCTATCTAAAGGGTTTTAGAATATGTGATTGAAAAGTGCAAAGTGTTATTAACATTGAATTAATGTCTGCCATTACAATATATAATGGAGTATTGCTGCACACACCCCATTTCCTCCTGCTCAAATGTTTCTCAGACAAGGCCGAGTGTTTACCAGCTTTACAGCTGGCCTAAAAAGAGCCAACCAGCTGGAGCTGCTGGTGGCTAGTGTAGCTTCTGGGCTCCTTTGCTGGATGGGATGTTTCATGCATGGAGGCTGGAAACAGAGCAGAGCTACTGGTGTGCAGCCATGGCCTCATCTTTTGGCATCATGGTTGAAGTGCCCCCATCACCACCCACCCTGGAGCTGCCAGTACGTAGATGTGTCCCCAGCTTTTGGAAGCAGGGCTAGGGTTGCCTCATCACCTGCCAGCCCAGAGCTGCTGGGCACATCCCGTGTGAAGCCTGCATGCCCAGTAGCAGAAGGCAGGATTCCTTGGCCAGGGGTGCATGGCCAAGATGTGCAGATGTGCCACGCTTCCTGCTGGGGGGGAGGAGCACCAAGCAGAGGGGGATGCACTGCTGGAGCACCTCCTGTCTCCTCTTTTCTGGGAACTGAGAGTTGCAGCCCTCCCACCAGCCACATACCATCAACTGACAGCAGCATCCAGACGTACCCAGGCAGTGCAGCAGCAGCCTGCACAGATCACTTGAATCTCTGCCTCCTCTAAACGCATCAGTTTGCTCTGTGCAAGTAACAGCTGCATGCTTGCTTACCCCCAGCTGTATTTCAGGATCTGAACCCAGATTTTTCAAGGCAATGGTTGTTATGGTTGGACTTGATGATCTTAAGGTCTTTTCCAACCAGGCAATTCTGTAACATTCTTCTTTTTCACTCATCTGCTCATGCCTTCAGACAGAAATTCCCTGCCTGCTTGTTGCTCTCACCCATCATCACTGTATTCACATGCAAGTCCTCAGCAGCCCTGCCTGACTCTCTGGCTTCTCATTATCACGCCCTGTACAGACATTTCACTTCTGTAAAATCTCTTAGTACCTGGGGTGGGTTGCTGTCTAGACTGCATCGCTTCAACCCAATGTATTTGCTAATATAATATATTATTAGGGCTCACTAAAAGTAACAAAGTACATTTCTTTGTTCGCTCCTTGATTGTTTCTTCATTAACTTGCTTGCTGATTCATAAAATACAACACCCTCCAATGGGGTATCAAGTCACTAGTGCAAATTAGCTGGTTTCTAATGCACATAAATAAATTATAAGCCTGCCTTTACAATCTGCCTGTAGTACAAGCACCATGCTTTATCTCACCAGGAAAGAATGGGATGTGCTACCTTCTGCACAAAGTGACGAGTGGAGGCAGAGCTGGGAGTGCTGGATCCCAGGCCTGCAAACCATGTTAATCATCTCTGCTGGTGGGGAATCTGTTCCTTTAACTCCAAAGGTGGAATATGGCATCCCTGGATACCTACCTGTATAGGATGTGGATTGGCATGGACATGATCTGAGTACTTGAGAGCAGTTGGGAAGACTCTGAAACTTTCATAGAATCCTTAAGGTTGAAAAAGACCTCTAAGGTCATCGGGTACAACTGTTAACTCAACACCACCATGCCCAATAAACCATGTTCCAAAGTATCATGTCTACACGGTTTTTGAACACTTCCAGAGATGGTTACCCAGCCACTTCCCTGGGCAGCCTGCTCCAGTGCCTAATATCCAATCTAAACCTCCTCTGGTACAACTCGAGGCCATTTCTTCTCAACCAAGTGCTTGTTACATGGGAGAAGAGACCTCATTATGCCAGAGCTCTTCATTTTCCCCTAGTTTGTGTGATCCACTTTTGCTGTTCTGCTCCAGCATCATCTCTTCCTACTTTCTGACTCTTCTTGTTACTTAGGAATTATTCCCAGAATGAGCTGCGCCCTCAGATTCCCAGGAAGCTTACTTCCAGATAGGACGTGCCCATGTGCAGGACTCCCAGGGGACCTTTTTTTGTGGTGTTTTGCCTTTTTTTTTTCCCCCCCTAGCATATGGATTTCTGTGGGGGAAGGTGAAATTCTCTAATCGATCCAGAGACAGAACTCTTCACTTCTTTTCCACCCCACAGTTCATGTGCTCATCACAACAGACATCATCCTCTAAAGACAGCGATGGGGGTTAGATAAAATTTGAAGATGGTTGTTGAATATCTTCATGGTTTATTGGTTTAATCCCCTTTTCACTTCTGCAATTCTCTTAAATAATGGATGCAGGCTCTCTGAGATAAGCTTGTGGTACTAGCTGTGGCTTACACTGAGCAACCTGTCTACAGGAGAGATTTGAACCGGTGCAGCTTCGCTGTCTGTGGGTGAGGGCCCCAAGGAGAGAACACCACAGTCCGAGCAGCATCACTTATGTATTATTTACTAAAAACTGAGGCCTTGTCTGATCCCTGTGGACACTGAAGATTTATGGCCATGACTATCTTGTGTTGATAAATCGATGGTTGCTGCCTCTTCCATGGGCAGCATTCCCACAGCCCTTGCTGTATGTGGGGCTCAGGCCTGCAGATGCTCAGGCAGGAGATGATTTCACGCAGAAAATGGTCTTGTCAAACCCAGCCTAGCAGATTGTGCAGAGAAGCATTTGTGTGTGTGTTTGCAAGTGTTGGATTTATGCAGGCAAGGTCAAGGACTTAGTTTGGACATTGTTCTGGTTTGGGCGATAAGAGCTTTGTTGGTGGGCATCAGGGGTCTCTGCTGCGTAAGTCCTGGTGGATTTCACCAGCAGCCACTCCTCTGCCCCAAGCACACACATCTTAACATTTATGAGAAACCGAAGGACATTCAGCTGGTCAGTTCCCTGTAGGATGCAGCAGTTCAAGTGATGTGTTTACAGCAGTCTGGGTTCCAAAAATGTGTATTTTTGGCCGAATGAAGTGCACACTTTTTGCTTCAGCCTCTTTCAGTGAAATTGACTCAACAGACATCAGGGTGATGAAGGGTTCCTGTCTTTGGTTATTTACCTCAGTACTACACCATTGCTTTAACTGACTTTACCTCAGAGTCATCAAACTTCCTTTTCTTTGCTAAATTAGCTCATGAACTCTCCACATGTCCAACACCTCCAGCTCTGACAGATGTGGGAAAATCTTGCCCTAAGTGCCAT
Organism: Dryobates pubescens; assembly: GCF_014839835.1. Lineage (NCBI taxonomy): Eukaryota > Metazoa > Chordata > Aves > Piciformes > Picidae > Dryobates > Dryobates pubescens. The sequence goes on along the minus strand of NC_071627.1, from coordinate 25,309,575 downwards.
CGTTTTCTTTATCCCAGACATTCCCAGGTGTTATCCCTGGTGCACCTCAGCACTGCAGCAGGCCAAGGCTCTTCCAGATCTTGCATTGGCACTGGTAGACTTCATCTACAGACCATGAAAGCTAAATTCCAGTCCTGCAGACATTTTAGCCCTCTGTGGTGTCATAAGGGATCTTGCATGTTTTGAGTTTGAGAATCCCAAGCATGATTGATGTGGTCTGGGAGCTGGCAGGGGTTAGGCTGCATTCTCCAGATTCACCAGGAGCCTGCAATCTGCTGTGCTGTGAGTGTTGGGCAGCGAGACTGTCAAACTGAGTGAAACCTTGCTTGAGAAGTCTGGGGGTACCTTTGCTCCCCAGTGGGCCTCTGTCCACATTTCAACTGGAATTTTTCTTGCTTGATCCATCACAGACTTCTGTCATTTCTGTCAGTACTGTTCTTCAACAATAAAAGAGAATTAGTTCTGGTTAATTAACTCACAAATCTATAATCTCTAGAGTATGAAGGAAAAGTAGAAGAAAAGAAAAATCCAAGCCCTGGTGTCCTGCTGTTGGAGCCAACCAGCCCATGGTGCAGCAAAGGGCTGCAGAGCGACTCCGGTCGGCATCATTCAGAAATTCCCTTTCATCTTCATCTCCTTCTGCTTGACTTTCTTCATTTAATTGTTCAAATCCTGGGCTGTGCTCGACTTCTTACAGTTTTGGTTTGCCGTGTGTGTAATGCTATCCAGGGCTCATTGCTGATGACCAGATTAGGGGAAAGAAAATGAATTATGCTTATTTCTGTGCTTTAGGTGTTTTTTTGCATGTGTACTGCCCTATGCAAAGCAAGGAATATGATTCTTTAATGTTTTCTTTAGATCCTAGCTCTAATCCAGCCTCCCCAGCTCCACCTGAGTTACATGTGAACACAATTTTCCTCACTCCACAAGTTTTCTACGTGGTTGAAAGTAAAGGTTCTTGCCATTGCTATTTTTTCTGTCTGTTCAGTTCTCTTCCTCCCTCTTGGTGCTGGAAGTAATTGTGGTGCTGAATTTTTATGCTGGCTAAGTTTTTGTGACCCTCAGAAATAGGTTTCAAAGGCCACTACACAGCTCCTTGAAGAAGACAAGCTTGTTCTCTGCTTGTCTTGTCTAGATTCAGGACAACTCTAAGGCAAAATATTTTAACTGCAGATACCAAGAGTTTTAAAGTCCTCAAGCAAACCTGCATTTAAAAGGAAGAGTTGCTAAATTCAACATCCATAATTGATGTATAATTTGAAATTACAGCTTTACAGGAGTGTCTGCAGAATTTGACCTATATATTCCTTAGAATGGGTGACCGTGTGCAAGGAGAGAGCTTGGTCCAACTTGACATTCAGATTCCAGAGGAAGGTTGCATGACTGAGATGAAGAAAACAGCCATTTAATTTCAGTCTTGGAATTGCATCATGCAATCGCCAGCAGAACCCAGTGTGGGCATTCTTTGGAGCAGGTTACCGATGCTCATCCAGCTAAATTAAAAAACAGAGTTAACTTTTTTCTTGTGGAGAGCGCCTATAAATGTATATCTCCTTTTACCCACTTTACTTTGTGAAGGGCACCTCTTCTGCTGCTGAAGAGAATTTCCCATGCACCCTGTTGCCAGGTGGTGGTGATCCTGCTTCTTCAAAATACCTCTACGTCAAATTATCCCAATCCCACAAACCACTCTGTATTGTTGTATTGATGTTCCACTTGGCAGAGAGGTCTCTAAGGTTTTATGAGGCTGAAATGGAGGCAGGTGCCTTTTATGTCTTCCAGCATTTGCAGAAAATCTAGTGATGATGTGGGGTTTCCCCAGTCCTCAGAGGAATTCTCCTGCTGGGGAAAGATACAGGGGAGGGTGGCAGTGGGTATATTACTGGGGCAAAGGACTTTGTCTCCAGCTCATCCTCCAGCTGAGCCTCACTCCCTGGCTGCATCCCCAGACCACTCTGTCCTCTGCATTTACCCATTCCCTGCATGGTGACAGCAAGTAGATCACACATGAAGGGAGGAGGTGCAGCAGCATGGTGGTGCTTATAAAACAGAAAATGAATCCAGTGACACCAGTGTCCCAGGTGTCAACACACCAGAGAAGCCCATGGGGCTGTTCCCCAAGGACGGTAGCATCCTCAGGTGCTACGCTGGGGTTCTGCTGTTGCCCTGCCTTGTAGTGTAGCATATTTTGTTTATCAACTGTTTCAATCTCCGAGTGTCATGCACGTGGCATGTCCTGACTTCCACAGGCAGCAGGAACGGCTGTGGGGTTTGTACCTTGGGCTGCAGGATGCAGTGTGCTCGGTGTGGTGATTCACCAGCTTGCATCGCTCTGCCTGGTGGTGCCTTTGGTTAAGACTTGACATGGTCTGTGAGCATCAGACCAAGAGAGAGCAGACAAGGAGCAAATTGCTGCTACTCTGATGTATTTTTTTAAGCCCCTGCTTCTTAAGTGATGAGCAGAGCATGCTATGAGCTGCTGGGTCTTGGTCTCTGCTCTCCTGCTTCCTTAAACAGCAGCTTCACAGAAATTTTGAGTAAGGGTGAAATCCAGGCAAGGAGGAGGAGTCAGCTCTGCTGAGCACAAGTGAGGTGTTTTCCTCAAGTTCTGGGGTCACCACCTGCTGTGAAGATCCACGCTACTGCTGGATCACCCCAAAACACACCAGCGGGGCGGGGGGAGAAGCTTGAGATGCTGTAATTGCAAGTAGGAGTGGAAATGCATGGAAACAATCCATCAGCAAGCAGTGGAACACTCCTTGGACACAGCAGGAGTAACAACTCCTGTGCCCTCCTGGCAAATGCATGGCCTTGCACAGGACTTTCTGTTTCAGTCCGGCTCGTGGCCTCAGCAACACGTTTGGATACATCCTTACATACAAATCTGTTCCTGTGTTTCATTTCCAAGCCAGCACCCAGGGATTTACTCATGAGTCATGGGTGAGCTGGCAGGGTATGATGCTCATTACTCACAGGGAGGTACTTGGAGCTGTGGCAAGGGCCGGGTGTATCCCAGATCCATCCTGTCCCTGGATGTTGGGCATCCGTGCCTGGAGCTGATGATGCAGGAGCCGGGATTGGGAATTCAGCTTATTTGTCCCCATTTTTTAGTTCACCTCTGTCAAGGTAAACTGAGCCCTCAACCTTGCCATAGAGTGCAAGCCAACAATAAAAGTCTCATTTCTGCATCTTCTGCCTCCCACTGCTGTTTGTGAACAGGAGGTAACAAATGGTGTTGGACAGCCACAAACGCTCTTTTAAATGAGGATTACCTCACCTGCAAAGAATGCAGGCAAGCCAGGTGCAGTGGTGCAACTTTCTGAAGAAAAGCCTAAGCAGCCAGTGCTGATGAGAGTATCTGGTCATTGGCAAATGGATTCATCTTTTCTTCCCTCAGTCAAATCTTTCTGTTTAAAGCATCTGCTAAAAAAAGGGAGTGGTAGAATGAACTGTCTGGGTGGTAAAGAAGGGGTTTAGAGCCCTGATTTTGATTCCCATTCTTCAGCCAATGTATAGAGCAAAGAAAAGGCTCTCATAGCATGGGAGGGCAGGATCAGAGATGGGGAATTAGGATGTTGGGCCCTAGAGCCTGAAATATCCAGCCTGCAAATCTCATGCTGTGGGTTGGGTGGAAAACAAGAGTGATAATTGAAGCAGAGAGACCGAATTTAGGAAGAGAGCAGAACAAATTAATGTGTGGTCCTGAGCAGGGTGATTATTCCTGCTCCTGTGCCTGAGAATGCCTGGGCTCATTGTATCGCAGAGATGCGCAGGGGGAGGGAGATGAAGGATTAAGTTCTTCTGTTCAGAATACAGTCTAGACCAAGCCCAGCCAAACCAGAAAGACAACATGGCATGGAAATCAAAACACAGGCTCCTGTTTCACTAATGGTGCACAGGATGCAGTGGGGCCAGCATGAGGTTTCGTTGCCTGTGGTCGAGAATTTGAACTTTCTTCTTTCTGCCGCGTGCTAACATCAGGCAGGCGTGGGGCAGGGTAGGGGAAGGCTTCAAACGAAGCAGGACTCTGTGCATGCAGAAGATGCTTGTTTGCAAATACAGCGATGTGAATTTAAACCCCTTGTGGTTTACCATGGAAAATACAGGAAGGGTGTTTTTCACCTGAGCTTCGCTACACGCAGACTGCAGGCAGAGGACCCCGCGTGCAGCTCGAGCGGTGAAGAATTTCGGATGTGGAGCTAAAATTAGCTTCCTTCATGTGTGTGTGGAGACCAGTGCAGATAAACACACACACATGCTGCTGCAGGGTGATTTCCTCCTACTGGTACTGTTTGCAGAGCAGTTGGGTGGGGAGTGAGCAGCCACCCTTAGAGTATCGGTGAGTGGAGCTCCAACCCCTCTAGCCATGGAAGGAAGGTTCTGCAGGGCAGGAGCTCACTAGGGTGATGGAAAAGGGTCAGCAGTCATGGAGATCCTAGAATCACAGAATGCATCGGGTTGGAAGGAACTTGAAAAGGTATCGGGTTCAACTCCCAGATGACCTTAGTCGTGTTTTGTACAAACATAAACATCCTCTTTAAATCTCTTTGTAAGTCTTTAATTCATAGAATCATAGAATCAATAAGGTTGGAAGAGTCCTCAAAGATCATCAAGTACAACCTGTCACCCAAGAACTCATGACTACTAAACTAAATGGCTCCAAGTGCCACGTCCAGTCCCCTCTTGAACACCTCCAGGGATGGGGACTCCACCACCTCCCTGGGCAGCACATCCCAATGGCTAACAACTCTCTCTGTGAAGAACTTTCTCCTCACCTCCAGCCTAAACTTTCCCTGGTGCAGCTTGCGACTGTGTCCTCTTGTTCTGTTGGTGGTTGCCTGGGAGAAGAGACTAACCCCCACCTGGCTACAACCTCCCTTCAGGCATTTGTAGAGAGCAAGAAGGTCTCCCCTGAGTCTTCTCTTCTCCAGGTTAAACAACCCCAGCTCCCTCAGCCTCTCCTCGTAGGGCTTGTGCTCAAGGCCTCTCCCCAGCCTCATTGCCCTTCTCTGGACACGTTCAAGAGTCTCAATGTTCTTCTTAAATTTAGGGGCCCAGAACTGGGCACAGTAAATTTATAAAGTGCTGTCCCCAAAATAAGGCCTGAAAATCTTCCTTGCTTCAGCTTGTGCAAGACCTATACACTTAATCATTGCACATGAGTGACAGGCTCTCCCCAGCTTGGTGACAGAGGAAAGGTAGGGAATGGCCATTCTGCTGGAGCTAAGGTGGGAAGAGTTACTTGTGCTCAGGACTCATCTAGGCTGTTTCTGCTCTGCTTCCAAACACAGTGAGGACCAAGATACAGGGATTACAGCCCAAAATACAAGGAGGCTACAAGTCCTGTTTTGTCTCATAGCAGCATAGTTAGAGGTGCTGCTTGTTTTCCAGTGACTTGTGCCTGTGAAAGAAAGGATGGGATGCAAGTCGCAGCACTGGTACTATTTGTTACTCAGAAAGTCAGGGGAGGAAGTATGACTGACCAGACCTTAAGTGTATCAACTGGAATGGAAAGTTTCTACCTTGGGACAGGGAAAAAAGACAAATCTCTCAGAACAGACTCTATGCAAAGGTCACATGGATGTATTTATCACTGTGCACTGATGGGGTGGGCAAGAGAATTGCCTTCCACACTCAGGACTGCTTTCACTTTCTATTCCTCCCACAGCGGTGAAGGTTTGCAGTCTAACTCAGTCCCTGTGGGTTTCACAGGCCAGTCCACCTGCACTGCAGAAGACAGGTTTCATGTGTAGGTTCTCATTCTCATTCACTGCTGTCCTTCATTGGTGCAGAGGCCCACAGCTAGCTGAACTTAGAACATCAGCTGCCATTGGGAAGACCAAGACATGATAATTTTTCACAGAGCAACAATTTTGTGAGGATTTGGCTTGAATATACAATTTAACAAAAAAAAAATCAATCAAACAAACAAAAAACACCAAAAAGCAACCAGCCAAACCCCCCCCCCCCCACCCCCCCAAACCAAAAACACTGGGTCTGGCTTAGGATGAGGCAAGTGTTAGGGTGAGGGTTTGGGGCTGGTAGAGACCTATGAGCCTGGGGACCAGGACAGCATGCTCACCTTAGGGTTTCTAGAAGACAATGGATAGGAAAGTAGATTTTTAGGATTAAGATTTGGCTGAGAAAAGCCATGAGGCAGTGTAGCTGCTTCTGCTCCCATAGTACAGTATCTAGTTGGTGCTTTACCTCAGACCTTTACCTGCTACCTTGAGTCTTGGTCATTATTGCCTTGCTGGCCACAATTGGAAATAAGGTCCAGAGGCACTCTGCAGCTCTCACATTGCTTTATTGCTTTGCTCTGTTGTGTGCTCTCAGTGGTTTCCCCTGGTTCAAACCCTAATCCTACACTCAATGTCAGCTCAGGCCCAGGAACATCTCCCAGTTACCAAAGCAAATATACTGGCTCCAGATGTGGTGGCACATTTGGAGTCCACCACATAATTTACTGAACACACCTCTAGACCCAACCTCAACCTTGGCCCTTTCACTGCTCTGATGACTCCTGGTGACCCCAGATTTCAAAGGAATCAGAGATTGAGGGTAGATTTAGACTAGATATAAAGAAGACATTTTTTCCATAGAGGGTGGTGAGACACTGGCCCAGGCTGCCCAGAGAGTTGGTAGATGCCCCATTCCTGGAACCATTGCAGGTTTGGGGCTCTGAACAACCTGCTCTAGTTGCAGATGTCTCTGGTGATTGCAGGAGGGTTGGACTAGCTGACCTTTAAAGGTCCTTTTCAACCCAAAGCATTCTGTGATTCACTTAACATAAGCTTCCAATCTTGGTGCCGTCTCACCCAAACCCTTTGTTATCCTAGCCCTTCGGCTCCTTCTGATAAAGCCATCATTCTGGACCTTCCCAGACTCATGCAGCCATCACCAATCTCAAAAGAAAATGGTCTTAGAGAGCTCTGTGTACTCTGCTCCAACTTTGCTCATCAGGCTGCACTGAACCTTCTCTTGACCTGACTTCATCCTGGCCTGCATTACAATCCTGCCGCCTTCTCCATCCACACCACCATCGCTTTCCCCATGTCAAATACTAACCCTAACCAAAACTCACCTGAGCCAGAAAGATGCATGCTATAGTCAACCTGCCTTAAGGCAGGATTCAGGTGGAGCTGCTGGAATGATTTATTATTTGTTAGAAACTACACTAAAATCAAGAATCTCATGAGATGGGACTAGGAGGGCTGGCTCTGGGGTTAACATCACCCTCCACGTCCAGGCTGTGTTGTGGTTTAGGCCCATGTTTCACAGCAGCCGTAAGGTAGGGGAAAAAATGGGTGAGTGCTGCTGGTGTGGAGTGTCACCTGCGCTGCTTCTCTGAATGAGGGGACCCTCCTGTCCCAGATTTCCCTGCCTGGTGTCACAGGGTCAAATAAAAAAATATACCCTGGGTGCATGGTCTGATAAATGTCTTTTTTGGCAAAAGGCAAGGTTCAGGGAAGGGTATCTGATGTCACCACTGCGAGGTGACCGGGCTGGGGCAGTTTCCTTAATTAACCTCCTGTAAATAAGGTGCTTTGATGGACTGCAAGTGCAGCAGTGGCACAGGGATCTATTTCTGAGGAAGTTCATCTGAATTCCAGCAGAGGTACAGATGCCTTCACTGAGAAGGTGCTGTGTTCAATAATAGCCCTCAAGTTCACAAACAAGTCTTTGATCTCTCCTGTTTCATGACTCTACAGCACTTCTGAAAGGCAGCAGAGTCCTCAGCCCCCACACAACAGAGCAGCAGCTTTTCTTCTTTTCTCCTGCTTACAGCAAACACAGGCAGGGAGGGGGCAGGCCCTGGGGCTGTGAGGGAATGACCTTACCTTCCTTGCAGCTTGGTGACAAGGGTTTGAAAAATAGGAATGGAACAGAATGGAATGGAATGGAGTGGAATGGAATGGAATGGAATGGAATGGAATGGAATGGAATGGAATGGAATGGAATGGAATGGAATGGAATGGAATGGAATGGAATGGAATGGAATGGATAGGATTGAAACATTTCAGTTGGAAAAGACCTTTAATAGCCTCCAGTCCAAGCATTCTCTAACTCTACCAGGTTTGGTGCTAAGCCGTGTACCTCAGCAGCACATCTCAGCATCTTTTGAACACCTCCAAGGATGGTGACTCCACCACCTCCCCGGGCAGCCTGGTCCAGCATTTGAGAACCCTTTCAGGGAAGAAATTCCTTCTAATGTCCAACCTAAACCTCCCCTGGTGCAACTCGAGGCCACTTCCTCTCATCCTACCACTTATTACTAGGGAGAAGAGACCAAGCCCCACCTGACTCCAGCCTCTTTTCAGGCAGTTGCAGAGAACCAGAAGGTGCCCTCTCAGCCTCCTTTTCTTCAGGCTGAATAACCCCAGCTCCCTCAGCTGCTGCTCACTAGCCCTGTTCTCCAGACCCCTTCCCAGCTTTGTTGCCCTTCTCTGGACACGCTCCAGCACCTCAATGTCCTTCTTGCAGTCAGGGGCCCAACAGTGACCCCAGTACTCAAGATGCAGCCTCAGCAGCATTGAGTACAGAGGGACAATGCCTGTCCTGGTCCTTCTGGGCACACTCTCTCTGATACCAATGCTGTTGGCCTTCTTGGGCCTGCACACATGCTGACTGACATTCAGCCAGATGTTGATCAGCACCTCCAGGTCTCAGTTCTGGCTGTGTGACATCTGCTCCAGTACTGCATATGGGATTTATGTAACCAACAGTTGCAAAACTATCAGAAGAAGAGAAGTTCCAGGCTGTTTGCATGCTTGATGCAAAGAAACTCAAGGCCAAGCCCCCCCACAGGCTGCATGTCCCCACGCTGTAGATCCCCTTGATCAAAGCTGCATGAGGATGCTCTACTCCATTTCCAAACCAGTGTCAAGAGGCAGTCACCAGGGCACTGGGTGGAGGCCGCCCGTCTGCACACCTCTGCTGGGAGCTGCACACCTCTGTGAGCACGTCCTGTCTGATTTGATGCGTTGTGTCTGAAGGGGAGGAGGCTCAGCCTCCAACCCAGCCCCACTGTGCCCATGGCCACAGGAGAATAAAGCCATGGACCCAGCAGTTAGTTCAGAGAAAGCAGGCACAGGCTTTTCCCTTGATTTCCATTCAGACTTCCAAAGGGATTTCTTTCTTTTCCCTGCCCCTTCTCTCTGGTTTATAAAGCACTGCTTACACCTACTTTCAGCTATAAATAAGGAATAATCATCTGCGTTTAACACTTATTAAAATTCTTTTTAAATTTACATGCAAAGGAGGAGCAGCCACAGGCTCCTGGCAGGTTGCCTCCAGAGCCCTTTGTTCTGCACAGATTCTACAGCACCGATGGGGCAGATAAATTTGTCTTCAGTGCCATAGTCTTGTCTTTGCTCTGAATCTTTGTTGTAACTACTGGAAGGTGTAGGTTGAGAAATGCTGGTTTGATTAGCTGGCCTTGTGGTTGGTCCCTTTTCATGCCAAATTCATTTAAGTGTTCCAGACACGGCTTACACCCATGGAATCTACAAATATCTCTCTCCCCTGTGCATCATAATTCCTGGGGTAGTAAGTGATGAATCATCAGGATCTAACGTGGAGATAAGCTAATTAGCATTAATCATAGCTCCTGCCTGAGGTGGGAAAATGCTAGGTGAGCAGTCTGAGTTATTTAATTCTTTTCTTTTCATTTCTTTCGATGTTACAAATCAGGCTCTTCAAAGCTCCTGAGCTCACAGGCTGGCAGTCTTCAGTGCCATGCAAAAGTCAACAGAGTCCTTTCGCGTCCTTGGGTCTCCCATTCCGCCCTGATCCCACCCATCTGGCCCCACCTGCAAGGCCACAGATTGTGGCTGGGCCACATCATGGTGTGGGATGGCTGCTAGACTTAGGAGTTTCTCCCTGCAAGAAATCTGATTGCAGCCCTCTCATGTTAAAATCATGAAGTGACTCTGAACTTAGCGAGGTACCATGGGAGAGAGGTCACATCGCTTGCTCCCTACAGCTACCTGAAAAGAGGCTGTAGTGAGGTGAGGGCTGGTCTCTTCTCCCTAGTAACAAGGGGTAGAATGAGAGGAAATGTCCTCAGGGTGCACCAGAGGATGTGGTGAAAGAATAGTCAGGGACTGGAACAGGCTGCGCAGGGAGGTGGTGGGGTCACCTTCCCTGGAGGTGTTCAAGAAATGTGTGGCCATGGCACTCTGGGACATGGTTTAATGGCCATGGTGGTGCTTGGTCCATGGCTGGACTCGATGTTCTAGGAGGCCTTTTCCAACCTTAGTGATTCTCTGATAGAGTGATAATGAGAAGTGTTTCCCAGGTGTAGAGATACCAGACTATGTTCCCTTCTTTCTACTCTGGGGACTCTTTCTGTGGAAGTTAGTTAAATGATGTTCCAGTGGTTTTCTTCTAGTAGGACACCTTCTAGTGAAAGATCCCAAGCCACAGGGAAGACTGAATGCTTCCTTCCAAGCCCTGCCTGGCTGCCAGCTGTCTTGCCCTGGCCAGGCAGGGCTATTGCAGTCAGAGTCTGTGGTGCAGAAGCATGAGGAATTCTGTCCAAGCAGAACACCACCATCTGGCACCACCCCAGGGTTGTTTATGACAAATTCCTTCATGTATTGTGAAGGAATACTCAGTGTGCCTCTAGATGCCTACATGCAGTGGCTTTGGTGGGGTCTCCTCTCCTGTGCTCTATGCAGGAGCAGGAACCCTGGTGCAAAGGGAACTCAGCATTTAGCATGAAGATTGCAGTGAGACCCAAACCCTGTGATGTTCTTGTCTGTGAGCTCAGGAATCCTGCACAGCCCCAGGCCCTGGGGTTGTCCTTGTGTCCAACATGTGCCTTTGCCACCCAGACAGAGCTGAGGTTATCTTTCCTAGAAGCTGCTGATCTGCCACTGGAAATGCCTTTCATTTCTCTGGATTTTGCCACGATCCCGTAACTCATAACCGTTCCAACTCCTCCTGCATGGTGTAACCTGCCCTTCCCTTCTCATCCATGGCACAAGGGCCTTGCAGAGAAACCACCCAGGTGTTTTCAGAGCAGTGTTGTGCTCCATGGACTGCTGGGGGAGGTCAGGGAGTTTGACCTCTTGAGCTTGTTCAGATGTAGCATAATTCTCCCTTTCACAGAAATACTCTGCCATAGCTCTGCACTGAGCTGGGAGAGGGAAAAAAGCCCAAAGCAAACAACCCAGGAAGCAAACCCAACAGTGCAGGAGCACAAAGCTGCTGCTTTCCCATGGTGAGTAACACCTGGGCCAGCTGAGAAGGGTTGTAACCACCAGCAGATGTCATTGCAGCCAGCACAGCCTAGGACTCATTAAGAGCAGAGGTACTGCGAGTGTTCATTGAGATAATACCTGGTGGAGAGTGGGAATGAAAAAATACATCAGGTAATCTCTGGTTGCCGGGTGGCTCATTCTTACATCACTGGTAGCTAGTTTACAGTAGGGAGAGTAGATATGAGGGATTAAATCCTGCACTACAATTTGTTTTCTGATGAATAATTATGATTTATTAGTCCCAAGTGCAAATTAGAGTAATTTAAAATATTCATAATTTTTTTCTTTTAAGAAAAAGGATCAGGCAGGTGGATTGTGTCTAATGGGGATGGTTTGGTCCTGATAGCCTCAGCAAGCCTAAGGATTAATGAAGAGGCGTTCCCCCTTCGCAGTAACATTTGGGCTCTTTAGGGATGCAAGGAACCTTTTTCTCCCTCCCCCCTGGGAGCCTGTGGGATGTTCCTGGATCACACTCTGTGCTCAGTGCTCCCTCCCATGCTGGCCCCTCTGAGGCGAGTGAGGGGCTTGTGGGGGCCTCAGGGATGTGCCAGGAGCTGGGTGTTGATTAGAGGAGTGACTCAGTGCTGGAACATGTTATCTTGGCGTCCATCCTTTGTTTTCTCCTTGTGTCTCCAGGACCTGGTAGCTTGTGTTGCAGTTGTGTCACTGTTGCTGTAACCTCAGCAGTAGTAAATCACTCCTTGGCTGCACCATTCCCAGAGCCTGGCCAAATCTGTGGGCTGTGCCTAGCCCCTGCACCCAAAACCTGCCTGGGTACCATCTTCTCTCATACCATGCCACGGGAAACAGGCCACTGAGACTGCCTTTGTGTCACCTCCTGGTATGACAGGGCCAGGGTTAGTGTTGTGCTGGAGATGTGCTGCTGGGGGTCACCAGGTAGTTTGTTGCTGTTTTCTCATCGCTTCCAAGTAATTCCAGGCTTCCTTGGTGCAGACACCTTACAGACACACTGTGCAGCAGCTCTGGGATGGCTGAGGGGGGCTGCACCACTGCATGTTTTCTGTCAGCATGGTAAATGTCCCCAGCATACTGCAGTGCTGCAGACGCATGGAAAACAGCTCACTGAACTGTTCAGCTGAGAACCTCAGTGCCAACACCACAGCCTCTGCAGCACCTAGATGGCAGTGGATAAGACCTCACTGCACAAAACGTCTGGCAGTGTCCCTCAGCTCTTGCTGGAGCAGAGCACAGTGTGTGGGGCATGCACAGCAGCGCATCAAGGCGTTTGCTGTGCTCTGTGTTCCTGCTCTTGCTAACCAATTTCTGGTCCTCCTAAATGTTCTTGCTAATGTTGGTAGAGATCCAGACAATGCTCTTGTTGTAATCAGTGGGAAAATTCACTATCATAAAGACAAAATGAGGGAAAAATGCTCAATAACCTCTATTCCTCAGTAACTTTCCCTCTCCTCTGATGGCCTTGGTAAGTTAGATACTGGTTGGGCTCAATGATCTTAAAGGTTTTTTTCTGTGATTCTGAGTCTATGGTTTTATGATTCTGTGATTTTTTGATGTTCTAATTCTGTGGCTCTGTGATTCTTTCATTCTGCAATTCTGTGATTCTCTGATTCTTTCTCTGGGGTCACCAGGCAGAGAAATGCCACTGAGCTGATATGGGAGCTCGGTTGGTAACTGGCAATGATTATTACTCTCTTGTCTACAGTGTATGGAAATATCTTCCATAAAATCTCCTGTGCTGAAGGTCAGAACCAGCAGTGAGCCTGCTGAGCTTGATCTTGCTCAAGACTTTTTTAAAGAAGAAATTGCTTTCTCTGTGTAGCACCTCAGTTTAAACCCAGAGTGGTGTGGAAACCCCATAATCCTTTATAATCTATATGGGTTTTACCTTTTGCAGTAGGGGAAAATGTAAATCCTGCCCACTGAAAATAGTGGTTTAATTGGATTTTTTCAGCCAATGTACAATCCACTGGTTATGATGAGTACTTCTACTTTAACAAATGAAATACCTGTGGAGGATTTGACTTTAATGTCCTGAAACAAGGATTTTTGGGGTTTTTTGGCCTCTGAATCATTGTCCTGATAGCAGGAGAGGTTTTTCATTCCCAGCTTTTCAGAAAGCAGATGTGGAACGTGTGGACTTCAGCTCAGGCCCTAAGTAACACCCAGACTGAAAAACTGCACTGCAGGCTTGTGGAGGTTGTGTGCATGTAGATTGATTTTTTTACTTTAATTGATGTTCTGTGTAACCTCAGTTTCATCACTCAGCAGATGGAGCTGCCATTTTTTGTAGCAGATCAGAGGGCACTGCAAGGAAGTTAAAAAAAGTACTAACCTGTGCTCTAAAATGACCTCCAGTGAAATAGCTGCTCCTTTGGAGTGGGTTAGGCTAGTTAGTTGTCTGGTTAGGGAAAAAGAACCTCTGCCAGAAGCCTGATAAACTGCTGGTACCCTGGATGATCATCTGTCCTTCCTTCTCCAACTCCTTTCCATCTAAGTGGGTGAAAATGCTGCTGGGGTGAATCAGTTTGTACTTCCTGGCAACAGCAGACACAGAACAGGACTCAAATCAGCAAGTTCAACAAATGCCCCCACAGAAACTCCAATTATTTTCTCATGTCAAAGAGAGTTGAAGCCTTCCACGTTGCCCTGAGGTGACCCTGTGAGGAGCTAAGCAACCACCCTCCACCTCTCGCCAAATTTCCCCAAAAATGACCTAAAGGAAAAGAATCGCCATCCCTTGAGGACACCTCTGGTGGCACCACCATCCCATGTGATGTCAATAAGATAGAATTAAGCAGGTTGGAAAAGACCTTCGAGATCAATGTCATCATTGGGGTCTCACAGTGGAGGCAAGTCCAGGCAGATCCTGCAGAGAGCTTTGTTGTACTGGAATGTGCTGGGACATAGCTGCCTGCTTGCAGTTCAGCAGCCCTGAGCCCTGCCTGGATCCCCAAAGTCAAAGCAAAACAAAGTGGAAAGAGCAAAGTTTCTTCAATTATGTTTCTCATCCAAACCATATCAAATTGCAGGTTTCTCATTTTTTTTGACATGAAGCCTTTGATCAGTCCTGCCTTGTGAAGTTTCATCTACTTGGGTTAAAATGAAACCCAAGCCCAGGCACAGTTTGTGTGGTCTCTGCTCCGGAAGGGAGAATGCTTCACATCTGTACTGACCCTGCTGTTCCCAAGCTGTTCTTCAGTCACTCTCGTAAAGCTGGAGCCAGAAACCTCCTGGAGCTCTGGCTGAGAAGCCAGCCTAGCTGTAGCAGGAGTTATTTCTTACCTATTCCTTAGCACAAAGCATAAAGTTTGCTGTGTTTCACCTCTAGGCACAGTTGTGACACCTCCTTGCACCGTGATTAGTTGTATCTAGAAACTGAGCCCTTCAGACAGGGGCTGAACTGTGGAACCAGCTCTCTAGAAGCTGCTTTCCATACCAAGACCCAGAGATGAAAATAATCTCATGACCATCCACTCCTGTAGTAAAATCTTATGCAATTAAATCTATGAATCTCAATACCTGAAAAACAGGATTTGATGACACATGACAAGAGCCAGGTTAAAATATGTATGACTTCATACCAGCAGTGTAGGTAATCTTCAGCATTGCGAGTGCAGAGGAGATGAAATCAAGGCATGGGGTGGGGATGGCACTGGGCTGGAGTTTCCTCCTTTATTCCCATCCCTTACCTTGAGTCTCATTCTGCAAATGAGCCCAAATAAAAACAGGGTAGAGGATCTGAAAAGCTGGCTGTATAGAGTCAGGGAATGCTGTGGTACTTAGTACATCCCATCTCTCCTGATTCATTACAGAATCCCAGCACAAATGGGGTTGGAAGGGACATAGGGGCATCATCCAGTCCAACCCCCTGCTAAAGCAGGGCACCCACAGCAGCTTGCACAGGATCGCAGTGGCTGAGGGTTTGGAATCTCTGCAGAGAAGGAGACTCCATAACCTCTCTGGGCAGCCTGCTCCAGGGCTCAGCACCCTCACAGCAAAGAAGCTTTTCCCTAAGTTCAGATGGAACCTCCTGGGTTCCAGTTTGTGCCCACTGCCACTTGTCCTGTCCCTGGGCACCACTGAGAAGAGTCTGGCCCCAGCCTCTTGCCCCCCACAGGTCCTAGAGCTCTTGCTGAGCATTGCTCAGGTCCCCTCCGGGGCTGCTCTTCTCCAGGCTCAACATCACCAGGGCTCTCAGCCTTTGCTCTCATAGAGATGCTGCAGTTCATGGTGGGGAATTAGGATATTCAGGTAGCAGAGCTGCCACATCCCCGTGCAGTCCAAATCCATCTCACATTCTGGGATCAGACCACTCAGTTCTAAATCTCACACAGGAGTCTCAAGGACCCTTCATCCCATGCTGCCAATGGCCACAGCAGCTCCTCACCTCTGTCTGCAGGGATTAGCTGGGGAGCCTTTAAACTGCTCCTTGTTCTGCATCTCATTGGCAGTAACATTTAAGGAACTTCTAGAAGTCAAGTGGCAGGACAAGATTAATTTGGATTCCTTTCTAATCCTAATTACAATGGTATTTGCTTCCCACGATAGGAGGTGTGCATTACCATACGTGTGAGTTTGGTTCTGTAGTCTGTCTGCTTCCCTCCCCCCAACAATAAGCAACAACAAAAAAGATGAAATAATATTTAATGCAATTTTACAGCCATTAAACAAAATGGACTTTTTTTTAATCTGGGAACAACCATGGGATGGGCAGAGGAGAAAACCATTCCATTCCCTGTTAATTTCCCTTGTGCTTTAAAGATATGCAAATCCAGCAAGGCCAGGTTTTAATGCAGCCCTTGCATGAAGAGATCAGAGCAAGATCCAGAGGGGGAAGCAGGGCTTGGCAGCTTGTCGGGGGCTCCGTCAGCTCCAGAGGGGAGATAAATTCCACCTTTTAATTAAAATGTTTATTCCTCTCTGCACAATAACACTTGCTTGCTTTCAGAGGGGGGGAAACGGTATTAAGCATTAAAGGAACTAATTCCTCCTATCAGGAACATTAGGATTCCTCCCAGGCAGACACAGGGTATCATCCAGGATTAGTGGCTGTAGCATTCTTTGTAAATGTCACCCTTGAAAGTGAGCAAGAAGGAAAGCTGCTATCTCCTTACAGCTGCAGGGGGCCAATGCAGCAGCCCCCATCTTTGGAGGGAATTACCCTCCCACCGTGTCCTCCAGAGAGATGATTGGCAGAGAAACTGGGAAATGAGTGTGAGCACAGATTAGGATAAGGCAGGGGTGGCTCTGGGCTGGGCACAAGGCAGCTCTCCCTAGTCCTGTCCAAGGGTCTCTGATGGGTCTGGGGGCTCACAGTGGGCAGAGATGTCCCTCACCACAGCCCTTGCCCCTTGGGCTTCACAGATGGTTGGAAGAATGAATGTTAGTGTGAGAGTGACATTCCAAGCCACAGCTGTCCATCCCCATGCTGTCCCAGGAGCAATGCAGTGCAAAGATCTAGGAGAGACCCTGGAGACTGGGAGCAGCCACAGTGCATGCATTCATGGCCAGCCATGGTGGAAATACTCTTGCCATCCGTGTAAACAGCAAAGGGTTCCACCCTGGCAGGGACGTGCATGCCCCTGAACAAAGATAACTGCTACCAGTTATCATCCCTGGCTGCATCCCTCTTACCTGTTAAGTGCTAGTGGCATGTGCTTAGGCATGGCCACCCCCGACATGCTGAAAGATCTTTTGGTGTCACCTGATGCTGTACTTGTGCTTGGCCTTGGTGGTCACAGCTCTCTCTGAACAGCAGTATCATCATCACCATTATTATTATTGTTATTGTTACTCTTTTGTTCTCAGCACAGTCACTAAGCCTTTCAGATGAGGTGAGACACTCTTGATTTGTTGTCTTCTTTTTTCAGTGATGTTCTTGCATAGTGAGATCTCCCCTGAGGCTTACAGGTTAAAGAGAAATAGAATAGAATCATAGAATCATTTTGGCTGCAAAAGACCTTAAAGATCATCAAGCCCAACTGTTAATTATTTTGATTAGAAGAGAACTTTAAGATCATCAGGTCCAACCATTAACCCAGCACTGCCACTAAGCCATAGCCCTCAGCACCACATCATACACAGCTTTTAAACCCCTCCAGGGATGGAGACTCCACCACTGCCCTGGGCAGCCTGGGCCAGGGCTTGAGAGGACAGGAGAGGAAAACATAAATAAAATATACAAATGAAAAATGGAATAAAATGGAATAAAATAAATAAAATAAAGAGTGTAGTGCCTGCATCTGTCCCATCCCAAGCCTAGAGATAGGGACAAAAGTCCTGTGACAGATCTGTCCAGGTGCCATGGTGACACCAGCAGTACCCATGGTGGCTATGCCCCCTGGCACTGCTGCAGCACAAGGGGGCAGGTTTCACCCTCTCTGATGTTTGGAGAATTGAAACACCTTAAATCAGAGCAGAGATTGTGGGTGTTGTTATGAAGTCCCCTGTGCCCTTTCAGATACCTGGGCTGGTTTCATCTTGTTTCAGTAGAAGAGAAAAACCCATCTGAGCTGCCAGAGCCACCTCCTGATGCCCAGGGGATGTGGAAGCCAACATTTGCCTCCAGAAAACTGGGCAGCACTGACAGCTGCAGGGTTGGTGCTGGGCTGCTGCACCCAGAAATCCCAGGGGCTGTGACAGCCCAGCACCTGAGCCACCTCCGCTCAGATCCAGGGCCCAGGTAGGGCTGGGGGTTACAAATGGTTGTGCAAAGCCCCCAGGCTGCTGGTGTGAGAGACTGGGATGTGGCTCTCACAGTGCAAACCCTCTTGCACCAAGCCTTGCACCGTAAGTTCTGGCTGGTGCAGGGCTGCCCATGAGGGTCATGTCTGCGGTCTTTGGAGCCTTGCCCAAGGGTGAGCCTTGGCTCTGTGGCACACTTCTATTTTGTTTTCCTCCCTTCCCCTCTTGGACATTTCCCTGGTTTGGTTAATTCTGGGTATCTGACCAACTGCTGGTCTCTGAGAAGCAATGAAATAAAGGAGGTCAGATACTATCAGCCTCTGTGGGTCAAGGAGGTGCCTCCTCACTTGAAGCCTCAAGACTTACCAGTAACTGCAGGCCTAGCAGCTTCTGATTCAATGCCACAGAACCCCCCATGGGACAGAGATAGGGTGGGGGGGTTTCTCCATTGCCCACAAGGCAAGAGAATCAATAACCAAATGTTGTAGAGGAGGGGACATAGCTGGGGGGTGGCAGCCCCAGTGTTATATTACCCCAGTGTTGGGGAGTGACAGGAGGGAGTTGGTGGTGTGGTGCAGCCCCTGGATTGTGTCACCCCAGCATTGGTTTCCATAAAGCCAAATGTCAGCGTGGCCCTTTGTGGCAGCCAGCACACTGGGACTAGAGGATCGTTTTGTCCCCTTCTGAGCAGATGCAGCACCACAGAATCATAGTATTGTTTTGGTTGGAAAAGGCCTCTAAGATCATCAAGTCTCAGCCATCAATCTAAGACCACCATGGCCACTAAACCATGGGCACAGGTGCCATGGCCATAGGTTTCTGGAACACCTCCAGGGATGGGGACTCCACCACCCTCCTGGGCAGCCTGTGCCAATCCCTGACCTCTCTTTCACAGAAAGTTCTGTTTAGCATCACAGCAGCAGCATTTCCCAAACAAGGTGAGCCAGAGAGATTCCTGCATGGTTGAGAAGGCTTCTGGAGTGAGGTGGTCTTCTGCTGAATGTCACTGTAAAGATGAGGGCAGTGATGCCAGAAGTTCATTTTTCAGGGGCTTTCACCTCTCTGATACAGAATAGAGTAGAGTAGAGTAGAGTAGAGTAGAGTAGAGTAGAGTAGAGTAGAGTAGAGTAGAGTAGAATAGAATAGACCAGACCAGACCAGACCAGGTTGGAAGAGACCTTCAAGATCATCATGTCCAACCTATCATCCAACACCACCTAATCAACTAACCCATGGCACCAAGCACCCTATCAAGTCTCCTCCTGAACACCTCCAGGGATGGTGACTCCACCACCTCCCTCGGCAGCACATTCCAATGGGCAATCACTCTGTGTAGAACTTCTTCCTAACCTCCAGTCCGAACCTTCCCTGGTGCAGCCTGATACTGTGTCCTCTTGTTCTGGTGCTGGGTGCTTGGGAGAAGAGACCAACTCCCACCTGGCTACAGCCTCCCTTCAGGGAGTTGTGGAGAGCAAGAAGATCTCCCCTGAGCCTCCTCCTCTCCAGGCTAAGCAAGATACGGGGTGTAGCTGCCTCATGTCCCCGTGAGAAAGCAGCCTCTGGAGGGATGTTGGAGCTTGGTTTTTCCTTGTCTCTTTCTTTTTTTTTTGTCCTCATGAAGAACCACCTACATCTTTCTCTTAGCAGATAAATACTTGTGAAGAGAAACAGCTCTTCCTGTGCCCGTAAACAACAAAAGCTCAGCTCTTTCCCCTGCAGAGGTTTAACTTCACAACAATAACCATCACTGCTTTCAAACAGAAACTGGCAGCAGCACAGAAAGCCACAGAGAACTTTTGAAAGGTTTTGAAGTTCGTTCTCTGTGTTTGGCCCCATCATGTCTGGAAAGAGGTGACCTCTGACTGCTGGGACACAGCAGGTGTTTAATGCCAGGGAGCTTGTCCCCTGGTACCCAAGTGATGCTTGGTGCTGTGACACTCATCAGAGTCACAGGGGACAGTCAGCATCCTGGGAGCTGAGTTTTGTCACTTAAGGCAAAACTCCAATGTGCAAAAATGGGCAGGGCTGCTCCGGTGGATTTTAAAGACACTGAAAGAAATCAGAGGGCAAGGGAAAGAGCTGAGGGAATAAACTCTCCATCAGCCACAAAATGTAGAGTGCAGGGATAAAAACCTGGGCAAGGACAATATTGAATGGAAACAGAGCAAGGACAGTGTTGGATAAATAGACTACAGGCCTTGGGGAGTGAGGCTGGAGAAATGCCCAGCAGACAAGGACCTAGGGATGCTGAATGACAGCAGCTGACCATGAGGCAGTGTGTCCCCAGGTGGCCAAGAAGGCCAACAGCATCAGTGGTGCGTAGAGCAGGAGTAGGGAAGTGATCTTCCCCCTGTATGGGCACTGGAGGAGGAGCAGCTGAGGGACCTGGGGCTGTTTGGTCTGGACTCTCACTCTCTACAACTGCCTGAAAGGAAGTTGGAGCCAGGTTGGGGTCAATCTCTTCTCTCTAGTACCGGGGGATAGAATGTGAGGAAATGCCTCAGGTAGTACCAGGAAAGGTTTAGGTTGGTTATTAGGGGGGGAAGATACTCAAAAGGTAGTCAGGGATTGGCACAGGCTGCCCAGGGAGGCGGTGGAGTCCCCATCCCTGGAGGTGTTCAGGAAAAGCATGGCCATGGCACCTGGGGCCATGGTTTGATGGCTGTGGTGGTGTTAGGACAACAGCTGGACTGGATGCTCTTAGAAGGCTTTTCCAGCCCAAGCAGTTCTGTGAGTCTAGGCAAATCCTGAGCAAGGGCCATATTGGATAAAAATCTGAGCAAGGACAATGGATGAAATCTTGAGCAAGTGCAATATTTGCTTGTATGTGCATCCTAACCCCATCAGCTCCTTGCTGCATTGCCCATGCAGAATTACTGCAAGAATCAATAGCTGCATATCATTATTTCCCTTGGTTTGACTGCTGCTCATAAGCAGTTCTGGGGTATACAGGGCAGCAGGGCTCTTCTGGTCATGGGAGATGTGGTCTCTTGGTGCCTGGAGGAACTCTTGGTGATGCTGAGGGTAAAGGCCGGCAGCAGCTCCATGCTGCAGCCACACTGGGTGACTTGGCCTTGAACCAGGGAGCTGCTGCTGCTGCTGCTGTTGCTGCTGCAGCCTGGCTTTGCATGACTGGGTGAGGGCAGCCTGAGCGTGGGTGGCTTTAACTTTCCCTGCTTCCTTTGTGCTGTGACTGCAGCAAAAGTGAGAAAAGAGAAACAAGTGTCTGGAGATGAGAAATGAGTCGCTGCTGCCGAGGGCTCCAGCCCCAGCATTTGCAGGCAGCACCCAAAGCGGTCCGCAGCAGCTACTGGGGTGATCTTCTGTCACAGCAGCTCCTGGTGCAAGACCCTGGGGAGAAGAGGGGTGAAGGTGTCTGCTGACACAGCCTGGGGCCCTGGGATGGGAGATTTGTCTGAACTTGGAGGTGCCACTCTGCAGAGCTGTGTTTGAGTTGTGGGCTTCAGGTCTCAGAGCACCCCAAGTGACAGCATTACCCTCAAGCTCAGCCAGGAGCAGACAGATTGGATATTAGGAAAAATGTCTTTCCTGAAAGAGTGGTCAGGCACTGGCACAGGCTGCCCAGGGAGGGAGGTGGTGGAGTCACCGGCCCTGGAGGGGTTCAAAAACCGTATGGATGTGACACTTGTTCAGACCATGGTTCAGTGGGCGTGGTGGTGGTGGGTTGACAGTTGGACTTGACGATCTTAGAGTGCTTTTCCAAACTTTATGATTGTAGTCTATGATTCTGTGTACCTAACAATGCCCCCAATAATTTGTCCCTAATAATCTGCTTATTGGGACTGATGTTTGGGTAAAGAGCAAAATGCACATTCATGCCTGTTACAGGCACCTTCCCCAGCAGTGGAGCCTGCTGACCTCAGACTTTTCTCTCCATGGCATGATGACTAATTCTGCAGTGAAAAGGAATTGATTCCTCACCAAAGCAGCAACATCAAAACTTCACAGGTTTTGTTTTTTCATGGCTGGTGTGTCAACTCATCTTGCCCTCTCTGAGAAGTGATGTCAAAGCAAACACATTTGGGGCAGCTTGGGGTCAGACTGCAGCCTGCAGCGCATGAGCTGCGCCCAGGGCTTTCATCCTGGAGGCACCCAAGCAGGTCAGAGGAGCTTGGGAACGTTCTCGGAGCTCAACCCATTCATCTTCCAGCTCTGTGCCAGGACCAGCCAGGGTGGCTCCTCCCAGCAGCTGGACACATGGCAGAGTGGATGGCACAGGGCTCTTGGCCTGCCAAAAGCCCTCTGCCTTGGTGGTGACAACCACCAACCTGGCATGACCACGGTCCCTTGGGCAGGCTCCTCTCCCCAGACTGGCCACCAGCAAGCTGGCGCTGGCCTTTTCTTGTCACTCTCTTTGGGGCCACCAACATGGGACAGTCCAAAAGTGAGGTGACCAACCTGTCCTGATGGCCACCAGTGTGGGACAGTTTGAAAGTGAGATGCTCCATCCTACACCAGGCCTCTGCACTCCTCAGGATGCTTCCAGCCTCCCCTTGCCTGGGGGCAGTCATGGGGTCCAGCATGGCCTGGGGTGATGGGGACATTTCATTTCATGGGCAAGGATAGCAAAAGCTCAGAGCTCCATGCCTGTTTAACTGAGCAGGAGCCAGCCCAGCACCCCACAGTCCCTGAGCCTGCTGCCTGTGCCACGCCACTGTGTGCTGGTCGGAAGGGTTACATTCCCAGTTGCCTGCTGTGCACAGCAACTCTGCATTTGGTAAGCATCAGGAATTAGGGAAGCCCTGAGTTCTGAGAAGCAAATGATCTTGGAGGTCTCTTCCACCCTGGCTGATTCTGTGATTCTGCGAACCTGCATGTCTCCTGGGTTTTATTTGCATGAGCAAACCTTAGTGGGAAAGACACATGCAAAGCAGCATCTCCATTGGTTTGTTTTCCTTGTTTTCCTTTCCACACCATGGGTTTCCTCCTTTGGAGCAGGGATGCAAGATGCAAGACTTGCCCAGGGCTCTTGGGCTGCTGTGCCAGCAGCTTGGAGTGGCAGGGAGAGCTCCAGGATAGGTCCTCCAGAGCCATCAGCTCTGACTGTGCCACCACCACCAAAACCATCATTGTGTACTCACTCTGCCTGAGCAACATCAGTCCCACAGTGGAAGGTACCAGTGAATCAAGCCCAGAGACTGCACATGACTTGTCCAAAGCCAGGCAGCAAATCATCTGGAGGCTTGGGTACCAATGCCCAGCTTCTATCCCTGGAGAGCTGTCTTACCTGGTCTGTTCTCATTTTCTCCCCATTTTGGAGTGCCCTCAGTCCTGTTTTTCTTCCTGGATTTATCTGGGACAAATCCTAACATTCCACCACCAAGGCAAAGTCATGTTTGGGTTTAAAGGCAGCCATGGGCGAAACCAGGCATGTATGGAGCAGGCTGTGGTGCTGGCGGCGGGCGGCTGGCTGCAGACGGCAGCCTCTGCCTGTTTTCCTCAGGCTCTTTTCAGCAGGCTCCCCTCGCCCTGCTCCAACACGCAGAAGGCTTCACAGAAAAGCACCTTCCACAAAGATGTTGGGCTCTGATGGCCTTGCCACGTGGAACCAGGAGTAGCTGCAAGAGGAGAGG
This sequence comes from Dryobates pubescens, assembly GCF_014839835.1. Lineage (NCBI taxonomy): Eukaryota > Metazoa > Chordata > Aves > Piciformes > Picidae > Dryobates > Dryobates pubescens. The sequence continues at coordinate 25,286,051 of NC_071627.1, read as the reverse complement.
GATTTTTCTTTGCCAAGTTTGGGGTTGCTGCATCCCCAGCACTGCTTGAGCTCTCTCTGGTCCTTCTCCCAGCACTGGAGCTGGGACTGAGGTGGATTGCATCCTCAGGGCTTGCTGGTGACCACGTCACAGTTTCAAAGGCATTGCCCCAACGCTGTTCCGTGGCTGTCCCTGCTTGAGGGCCCCACTTAGGAAAGTGCAGGATGTGAAAGTCCAGATTTAGACCCTGTGGTAGCACAGAGCAGAAAACAAGAGCAATGCACTGGGTCACGTGCTTGTAGCATCCATCCTGGAATAAAAAAGTTCTGAATTTTGAAAGCTCATGTTGATTTGGGCTGGTTTCCACCTGCCCATGCCATCAGCTGGTGTCACTGCTTGGGTTATGGGTTATGGTTCAAAGCCATGTTAGACACAGCCTTCAGCAACCTGGTCTAGTAGGTGTCCCACGGCAGAAGAGCTGGAACTACATGATCCTCAAGGTCCCTTCCAACCCAAACCATTCTCTGGCTTTGTGATTTTCCTTGAAGGATGCTGCAGTGTTTATTTAAGTAGCCAAGAACATTTTCTGCTTGTCCTTGAGAGTCAATGGGGACTCTTAGTAATTCCCAGCCTTGCTTGCAGTGACAGGACTGCCAAGGGCACCAAGCTTCCTTGCTCATGGAGCTCACCAACTTCTGAGCCCTCTCCCTCCTTGTGTCTTGCAGTCCAACAAAGTTCCCGTGGTGCAGCCGTCCCATGGAGTCCACCCACTCACCCCCCTCATCCCTTACAGCAACGACCATTTCAGCCACGGCTCCCACTCACCCCACCTGCCCGCCGACATCAGCCAGAAACAAGGTAATGGCACCGCTGGGGCCTGCCTGCTGGGAGGGGCAGGGGGCTGGAGTCCACCGAGATCAAGGCTGGCACCTCCCTGGTGCCACATCAGCTGGAAAAGTGAAGAGCAGCAGGAGTTTATTTAGCTTATTGGCAATGCTTTGTACTCCTGGCCAAGAGGAGCTTGGCATCCCAAGTGCCAGCCCTGATGGTAGAGCATGCCCAGCTCTACAAGATGGCCTCTAGCTCAGGGCCAGACCAGAGCCCGCAAGGTGATGTCAGCCAGAAAATGGAAAGTAATCTTTCCTTTGACTCATACCCAGACTGTTGTCAGGTTGTCATTTTGAGAAAATAAATGCTTGAAACAGGAAATATTTTGACTAAGCAGGAGTGGTGTCTGAGAGCTGGCAGGACTGCTGCCCGCTGGTGCACCGACTGTGTGCTTGGCACATGCCTTTGCTCTTCGGGGTCCCGGCTGAGCACAGCACACATCCATGAGCTGCTGAGGAAGGTGCAGTAGGTAGAGGTTAAACTCTCAGCTGTCAAGTACAGGTAGGTGCACAGGCATTCACCCCAGCCCATCATCCTCGGTGAGTTACTGACAAGCTGAGTGTCTGTTCTCAACCCTACCATAGTGCAGCCGAGTCTTCCAACATCCGTTCACATTGCCTAGGCTTTGTTTTGGTCTTGATTTCATGTGAAAGCGAAGCAAAGTCGAATTTTTGTGTGAAATGGCATTTGGGAAGAGACTCAGAGCCCATCAATGTGGAAAAAAAAGGAGGCACAAACCCAGCTGTTCTGATTTGGGCAAACCCAAGAGTGATCCAAACTGCCCCAGAGACATTGACTTCTCCAAGTCACCATCACTGATGAAATGATGTGGTATCCAGGGTGCCCTTAGCTGGAGACCACACTGAACTATCCCTGATCTGAACCCCTTTCTGGACTCTAGGTTCACAGATGTGAAGCATTTAGGTCCCATGTAAAGACACCCAGGCACATCCTGCTTTTCTTCCAGCCAGCATTTTGCTTGTCAGCCACCAGAGCAAAATAAACTAAGCAGAAAACCAGGAAGAGTTAACAAAAAATAAACCTATTAAAAGCTCAGCTATGGCAGATTTTGGAATCTCAAGGGGAAGCGTGCAGCTGCCTCAGTCTCCCAGGAAGGCGACCCAGCACCTTTCACCACACTGCCTTTGCTGAGGCCTTGCAGAGCACAAAAGCCCCTGGCTGTGAGCTGCCTCCAGGGACTTGCCATTAGCCTGAAAAAGTTTAGGTAGCCTTAAGCAAGACAAGAGAACCTCACCCAGGGGATGAGCTGGTTGTATCCCTCCGTGGAGGCTCCAGTTGGTACTGGAGTAGTCCCCAAGCATTCATCTCAGCCCCAGTTGGGTAGCTCTGGGAAGCTGTTCTCTGGCTGCACCCCCACCTGCACCATCAGTGCAGGCACTGCCCACTGTCCCCTTATCCCTCCAGCCTGAGGCACAGGGAGTCTGTCCTTCCCAGAGACCCCCAGTTGCTACTTATGGAGAGGGTCAGACCATCGTCCTCGGTTGGGCCCTGCCTCCATGGTGCCTCTCCCATCCTCACACTGCTGGGATGAGGGTTTCCTTCCCATTCTTTCTGGATGTGTCCCATCTCTGCTTTCATCTCTGAAATATCTCCATTATCACTTTGTGAGAGCTCTCCACAACTGCCTTGGCTGTCTACAGCTACCTGAGAGGAAGTTGGTCTCTTCTCCCTATTATCAAGTGATAGAAGGAGAGGAAATGGCCTCAAGTTGCCCCAGGGGAGGTTTACTTTGGATATTAGGAAAACTTTCTTTGCTGCAAGAGTGGTCAGGCATTGGAATAGGCTGCCCAGGGAGGTGGTGGAGTCCCCATCCCTGGAGAGGATCAAAAATGTATTGACATGGCCTTTCAGGACATGGTTTAATGGCCATGGTGGTGTCAGGTTGACAGTTGGACTCAATGATCTTAGAGGTCTTCTCCAACTGAAATGATTGAATGGTTCTCTAAGATCTTGAGAGTCACCATCGTGGTCATTCTCACAGCATCCCTTTAAAGTGTTTCACAGCAGCCCAAGGACATACAGACAAGGAAGTGCTAATAGGATCTTCTGAGTCAATGCCTGGTGCCCCAGTCCCTGGACCAGCCAGAGTAACGTGAGCTTTGCCTTGCACAACTGGTTGGAGGAATCCTCGCAGCTGCCTGGCACAGATACTGGGTGTGCTCAGCCTGCAGTGGACTGCCGTGCCCTGCGCGGGCACAGCTGCAGGTGAAGCCCACACCAGGTGATTTGTTCCTTTCAGTTCAGCTCTGTTCGCTCAGGGAATTCCTAATAAGATGCTTGGCATCTGTTGGTGTTATTCCTAATTAATAATTTATCACCTGGGAGAATAACTCAGACTTCTGAGGTTGCCTGCAACTCATCACTGATTTCTTCAATGTATTTATTGCCCAGGACAGCTGCTGGACAAGCTCTGTACATCAGTTTTTGTCTGAGGCTGATCAGCAGTCAACATCAGATGATGCTGCAGCAGATCTCGGCCCCCAGCTCCCCTCCAGGTCTCCAGTTTTCCAGTGCTGGGGTCAGCTGGAGGCTGCTTTTTCCAGCAGCACCATGGCTGCCTGAGTCTCACCCACAGCCCCAGGCTCCACAGGCTGTTTCCAAGCCCAGATAGGAAGGGATGAATGCTGTGGCTGTCTCCCCTGGCCATGCCGCCCATGCCAGCCTCTTTGAAGATCACACAGGGATTCCCCTGCAAAGGGTGAATTCCCAGCTGGCACCATACCCACCTCCATCATTCCTTGGCACCCACAGAACCCACAAAACAGTTGCTTTGAGTGGGGAGTCAGGTTGTTTACCATCAAGATGGAAGTGATGCCTGCTGGAGCATCCCTGCTGGCTGCTCATGGGGGGTCCCAAGGATGGCTGATGCAAAGGGGGTGCAGGAATGGCTTTGGCCATCAGTTGTGCACCTGAGCAGGCACTCTGGGAAGGGCAGAGGGATGTCCAGAGTCCATCAGATCCTTACCAAAGCAAGTGCTGTGTGGCACAGAGCAGGGATGATGACTGTGCAGGAGAGCTGCCTTCGCACCCATTACACAGGTGGCTGTGGCTCTGCAGCAGTGCGGACAGCCCACCCCCTGCCCACAGAGAGCCACAGCAGCACAAGGGGCAGCTGGAACACCCTGCACTCACAGGCAACCAGCTTACAGCCTTCCCCCTGCCCACAAGTGCCTGTAGAGAGAGCACCCTGGGGGTCAGGAGAGGGCTGGGTCAGCCAGGGAGTGCAGAGCTGTGTCTAATTCATCTCCCTCCTCCTAGGAGTGCACCGCCCTTCCCAGACCTCAGACATCCCGGGATTCTACCCGCTGCCTCCGGCCGGAGTCGGGCAGATCACGCCACCGATGGGATGGTGAGTGTGGAGGGGAGGCTCCCCTGGTGCTCCCTGCAGGGTGCTTCCCTGACCTTGCCACCTGCAGTCCTCCTTTACCCCATGGTGCTTTCACCCCGGCTTCATCCCTCCTGCTGCTGTGTCATGGGGAGGGGGCATTAGGTCTGCTCTAGAGATGGGGAGCAGATCTGGGGAGAGATCCTGCCCCTTCTTGAACTGGCTCCCCAGTTCCAGGAGACAGTGAACTGCTTGACAGGGTACAGTAAAGGGCTATGAAGATGATGAGGGCACAGGAACATCTGTCTTAAGGGGAAGGGCTGAGAGACTTGGGGCTTTCAGGACTGGAGAGGAGAAGACTGAGAGGGGAGCTCATCAATGCTTATAAATACTCCAAGGATGGGGCCAGGCTTTATTCAGTGGTGCCCAGTGACAGGACAAGAGTTAATGAGCACAACACTGAACACAGAAAGTTCCATCCGAACATGAAGAGAAACTTCTGTAATTCAAGGGTGGTGGAGCACTGGAGCAGGCTGCCCAGGGAGGTGGTGGAGTCTCTATCTCTGGAGTCATTCAAAATGCACCTGGACACCATCCTGTGCAACCTGCTCTGGGTGACCCTGCTAAAGCAGGGTGATTGGACCGGGTGATCTGCAGAGGTCCCTTCCAACCACTGTCATTCTGTGATTCTGTGAGAGGCTGAAGGCTTTGCCCCAGCCAGGACACCCCTGGAGCAGGGTTACAAGCTGCCTGCTTCAAAACCATCTCCTGCCCTGTATCCAGCTTCCTGTGTGGGTTAGGAAACCCAGGGAGAGCTTCCTATGGCCCTCTCCTGGGGTTCAGCACAAAGGGGTTTCCCTGAGTGTGCCACCAGCGTGGCATAACCTGATGATATGCTCCATCCATGGGGCCATGGTGCTTCTTGGGGTCCGAGGCAGGGTAAAAATCCATCCTAGCAGAGACCTGCCCATGCTGAAGGATCCCAGTACCTGCAGCCTGGCTGTGGCTGTGACACCTCCCACTAGACACAGGGAGGGAGCAGGTCTAGCAGGCAGTGCCCTGTGGGCATTGCCACTCCCTGGGTTAATTTTTAATCTTGGTTGGTGAGGCAGGGACCTTGCAGAGGCTCACAGGGAGGCCAGTGGCTGCAGGTTGTGGTGACTGGGGTTGGGGGAGAGAGCAGTGAGGGCAGTCATGGAAGCAAGAAGCCAGGTCCCCTGTGGTCCCAGCTGATCAAACCCCAGCAGAGCCCAGTGGAGACCTCCAGGTACAAGAATGTGTTGTAAAGCAGGAGAGGCCAAGCATATTAAAAGTAAAATATTCACCTTCCCTTTTGTTGTGTTTATGATATTTAACCACCAGGAAGCAGAGGCTGAAGCCTTTGATACAGTCTGGCTTCAAAGAGATTACGTTTTGCCTTCTGTGCTAAATCTGCTACTCTTGGCTGATGATTTAACTCCACATTGACATGATTCATCCTCAGGAAAAACAAGTAGTGGGGTGGCTGTGCTGTAACACAACAGCCATGGTTGGGGGTGAGAAAGGAGCCTGCTTGCCAAGGGCAAGGTCCCCTTTTTGGGGTGGGATGCTGCTAAGGACAGCCCTGAATGTGTGGAGGGAAAGAAATCCAGTTTGTGTAGAAAGTTTGCCGGTGGCTGGCGGCTGAAGAAGTTTGCCCTGAGAGCTGCTGCAGCATCTGGCAGCTTTGGCATCCTCAAGCAGCCTCATCAGACACTTTCCTTAGTGACTCAGAGCAGATACAGGAGAGCAGAGAGGAGCACCTCAAAGGGCCTGTCTATAGCACAGCCTTTGCACATCCTGCCCAAAATGTATGGAAGAAGCCCCAAAACCACTTCCAAAATGCTCAGTCCTCAGCCAAGGCTCAGCACGTCGGTGCAAGTGGGTGCAGAGGCACCAAGACTCAGCAGGTTCGTGGCAGCGCTGGCCCCAGCGCAGGGCACAGCGGGCACGTGCTGGGGGTGGTCATGCTGGCCATGCTTGTGTAGATGGCAGGGAGCCAGGGCAGCCGATGCAGGAAGCAGCTTTTCCTGCAGGAGCTGGGCAGAAAAGAGGCTTTGTTCTCGCCGAGCATTTCGGGAGGAGGAGCTGCAGTCACCCTCTGTAATTAGCTGGGACGACAGCTGGATGAAAGCCTGCAAGAGTCCAGTCGAGTGAGGTTTGCTCACAGGAGTCTGGCAGCAGCCAGCAGCTGGCAGCCTGCGATCCGTGCCCCTCACCTGAGCAGTGGCAGTGCCACGGCAGCCCCTGCCTGCCCATCCACCTCTTGCCAAGTGCCCTCCCATCACCAGGTGATAGGGGCTGCAGTTCCCAGCATCAGGCATCGATTGTGCAGTTGCTGTGATGGTGCAGCTGCACTGATGGGCACACCAGCATCTCCCTGGAGGGAGCTGTGAGTGCCCAGCTCTATCTCTCTCCCACTATCCCCAGTAACTGGTGTCACTCCTGGATTAGCTCCAAGTGTTTGCTCAGGCCTGGGGCAGCCTCCTTCAGCTTCAAAGGCTGTTTGGATTCCCCGGTGCGAAGCAGCACTTGGCTGTTTGCTGGTGTGTTTATAGCCACCAACATCTGAGAGGTGGGAGAGGGCTGCTGCCTGGCAGGGTGTAAACAGAGCCCTGCTGCCTGGGCTGCTTTTCCTCCTGGCAGATCCTGCACAGTTCCATCAACATGAGACTCAGCAACAAGAGAAGCCTGCTTCTGCCCCCGGCACAGCTCAAGGGCCTGACTTGTTATTCCTCTTCAGGGCAGAAACTGTCTTTAGCCCTGAAAAATCCCTGGCATCCAGGATGGATCCTCATCCTGCGCACTCACTGATAATGGGCTCATCTTTTTACTTATTAGGGCTGCAAATAGCTGGTGCTGGGCTTGGCCACGGCTCTGTGCAGCCTGGCTGGAGCAGTGTGAGCAGCAGTGTGGGGCTAAGCATCCTGCCATGTCCTCCTCAGGCATCTCTGGCTTTTCACCAGCAGTTTTAGAATCACAGAATCATTTTGGCTGAAAAACCCTGAGCATTCCCTAGCTCTACCAAGGCTGATGCTGAACCCTATCTCTCAGCACCACATCTCTGTGTCAAGATATTTTAGGTGGGAAGCATCTTTTGGTGGGTGTGCAGAGCAAGCCAAGGTGCTTTGGAACTCTCTCCCTATGAAAATGGGAGTTCCCCTTCCTGGGGACAAGAACTTTCTGCATCATTATTTTACTCTCTCAAAACCCAATTTCCAGCTCCAGGTCTGGTACATACCCAATCCCCAGTGTGAAACAGCTTCCAATAAGCCTTGGCTTATTGAACAATGACAGACATCCTTAAAAGGATGTGCTGGGACAATCAGAGCATCTCTGAAGCAGGCAGAAGGAGAGAGCAGGTGCTCTCTGACCAGACCTTGGGAGGTTCCCATGCTTGGGCGTCCTCCTGGTGCACCCTGCAACTGTGCAGCCTCAGGTGCGCCACACAGAGAGACTCTGACCAGGATTTTGGGGTCTTTTGGTCAGACTGTGCTCTTGTAGGCAACAACTTCTGTGCAGTAGCAACTCCTGATTTTTCAGCACACCTTTTGCATTGCAAGAGGATAAAGCAGCAAGGTTCCTCAACACTGGGAATGAAGCAGGGGTCAGAGTTGGATCCAACCTTTGTAGAGAGGCCAAATAAAGTCCTGTAGTTCCTGTAAGCCCAGGGAACACCCCCAAGCATCCCCCCAGGCAGAGCTCCTGGGGCGCTGGTGCTGAATCCCCTTAGCAAAGGGGATGTTTAGGACCCCCCGCAGCTGTGGATGCTTTATAGCCTCTTTCTTCCCGCTCCCAGGCAGAGCCAGTCTGTCTATCCGCTCCCGTCATGTGGATTTAGGCAGCCGTACTCGTCAGCGCTGGCTGCTGGGGCTTCTCTCTCCAGGTGAGTATCAGCTGAGACAGGCCAGCAGCTCAGCTGCTCTTGCAGCTTGCACTTTGTGTGCTAGGAGCTTGCAGCAGACCACGGCCACCCAGGGATGGCCACACACCTTCCCCAGGGTGGCCATGGGAAGAAAAGGTGCTTCTTAGGCAGTGTCTGGTCCAAAGTGTGCTCTGGGCAGCATGGAGCATCCCAGGAGGATGCACAGCGATGGGGTTTTAACCAGCAGAGGTCAAATCCAAGCCAGAAAGCCCTGGCTTCAGCTCAGTGTTGGGACAGCATGGTAAAATCCATCACTCAGGATTTTGCTCCTGGTTGCTAACCCTAATCCTGAATACATCCCTGCCACCACTCCCACTGAGTTTTACTCTGAGGAGACTGGTCTGGGCTACTTGGTCTTAGCCTTAAAAGCAGGACAGGCAGCAGGCAGGGGTTTGCTGACGCCCCACCAGCACAGCACAGCATACAGAGATGTAAGAACAGCTTTTGCCTCCCCTGTCCCATCACTGGGCAGTGTGGGGCCAGACCCTGCAGATGGGAAGGGGTCAGCAGGAGCTGGCTGCATCCTTGTCCTGCTTCCCCCCACCAGGAACTGGCCCTGTAGCACAACCAGCCTTAAATATCAAGGGGGTTGAGCCACGTATCCCAGCCCCAAAATCATTTGCACTGCAAGTTTATGGACACTCGGGATTAAATTTGTCCTCTCTGAGTAAACCCAGACCTCAGTGACGTCCTAGTGAGGAAAATACATCTGCTGTGGATGGAAGCCACAGAGCCCAGTCCCTCCAGACAAGCTGGTGGCTCCAGTGAGGATGGCAGTGCCATGGGGATGCCTGTACAGTGTGTGCTCATGCATCAGCTTCTGCTTCTGCTTTGTGTTGTCCTGAAGAGCCTTTGGCAGAGGTTTCCAACATGAAAACCCTTTCCCATGCAAGCCCTTAGCCATGCAAAAACCTCCCACCGTGCAACCCTGGATCCATGCAACCCTTGATCCATGCAGCTCTCCACCCATGCAGCCTTCCATCCATGCATGCCCTAAATGCAGCAGCAGAGGTGAGGGAGCTCTGCCAGCCCTCCTTTCTCCCTGAGACACCACCTTTCCAGGCCTCAAAGATGAGAAAGAAGCTTATGGTTCTCCACAGAGGTCCAGCAGCCTCCTGGAGACTAGCACAGGAGCTCCTGCTTGCAGGATTTTGGGGTGGATTTTGCAGCAGTACACCTGGTCAGATAAGGATCAGCCTGTGCTGGTGGATTCAATTAAACAGCTTTTCTTTCCATGCCAGCATATCTAATGAACAGTTCATCTCCCATGGGCAATTCTGCCATCTCAAGCTGCAGTCATAAAGTGGCAAGCTTGGCAGAGCTGCCTGTGCTGGCTTTCCCCTCTGAGACTGGGGAGAGCAAGCTAATGAAGCCTGAAAGCCAGTGAGAACTCTGGTGATCTCATCCCACGTTGATGGAGAGCCTTGCTTAGGCAAGGGGCACCTCCTAGAGTTGCAGCTGGGTTCGTGTCCAGACTGAAGCTGTTTCTGTCAAAAGAGAGGTGTGGGGTGGTCCTAATCTCTCCCATCCAAAGCCAAAGGTGGTTGTTCCTTTCTGCAGCACTAATGAGGTGTTCCAACAACAGAGATCTGAGTAGCTGAAACCGCTGGTTGAAAGCACCTTGATCTTGGTGGGCTGGCTCCTGCTGCAGGCCCTCCTGGCGTGGCTCAGCCCCTCTCTGTTGCAGGTTCACTCACCCTCTGATGCTGGGCTCTGGCGTGCACACCACCGGCATCCCGCACCCTGCCATCGTGCCCCACTCCGGCAAGCAAGAGCTGGAGCACTATGAGCGGAATATGTAAGTTGGGGGAGCTGCGGCAGCAGCACCTCTCCGTGTCCCTGGCGGTGCTTGTGCTGGGCAGGGGGAGGGTGGATGAACACTGAGGTGCAGATCTCAGCCCCTCCACCCACTGGGTGGGTTGGATGTTAAGGCTTCTGCTAGGCTCGGTGCCACCAGACAGCCAGGCTGGAGGGCAGCTTGGATGCTGACGGCTCTTCTCTTGGTCCCATCAAGGAAACCTCAAGCAGAACCAAAGAGAGAGAAGGAAGCCAAGAAGCCCACTATCAAGAAGCCTCTGAATGCTTTCATGTTGTATATGAAAGAAATGCGAGCAAAAGTCATCGCCGAGTGCACCCTGAAGGAGAGTGCTGCAATCAACCAGATCCTGGGCAGGAGGGTAAGAGCACGCAGGGCTCAGGGCCGTCACCCCGGCCCTGTCGGCTGCATGTAACAGGCAATCTGCTTTCAGAGCCCCTTAAATACTGCTCTGGGACGTGGTTTAGTGGGCATGGTGGTGTTGGACTGATGGTTGGACTTGATGACCTCAGAGTTCTTTCCAACCGTAATGATTCTATGATCAGACACATGGAGTCAGATGATGCTAGGAACAATTCCTCCCCAGCAAGGGTTCTGAGGCACTGGCCCAGGCTGCCCAGGGAGGTGGTGGAGTCCCCATCCCTGGAGGTGTATGGAAGAGGTGTGGATGTGGTGCTGAGGGAGTGATTCAGTGACAGTGGCTTAGCAACAGCAGTGGGACTGAGCTCTGGGTGAGGGGTTGGACTGGATGAGCTCAAAGGTGGGTCCGTGGTTCTGTGTGCCGCAGCTTGGGGCAGCCGTGGGGGGCTGTGGGGAAGGGGAGAGCCTGGCCACGCCTCACCACCTCCCTTGTCCCCGCAGTGGCACGCGCTGTCCCGGGAGGAGCAGGCCAAGTACTACGAACTGGCTCGCAAGGAACGGCAGCTCCACATGCAGCTCTACCCAGGCTGGTCTGCCAGAGACAACTATGTGAGTGGCTCTGCTGGCTGGGACCCCCTCGTTCTGCCACGGCCGGCAGCGACCCAGGGGTGGGCTGAAAACTGGTGCTGGCCAAAGAACCTGCCTGTCCCTGCCTGCCGCTTCTGAGGGCGTGAGAGGTGCAGAAACTCACACTTCAAGAGGGGTTTGCACGTCCTCTTGGCTCATTGCCCATCTGGAGCAGAAATGTTACAGCTCCCCAGCTTCCACAACCTTTCCTTCACTTACTGTCCAAGTAAATACAAGCAGAAAGGACAAGGAGCTTTCAAACAATGTGGATGGTGTTGGGAAGTACAGGGAAATGGGCTCAGGTTGCACATGGGTGGTGCTCACAGGAGGGCAGTCACTGAGTCTCCACCTTCCTCGAGGATGCTGATCCCACCCTTACTGATCAGTATTAGAGGACTCTGATGAAATCAAGCAGACCACATTCAAAGTGTTCAAGTGCAGTCTGAGCAAACATAGATGGCAGTACTGCTGGCTCTGCTTGCTCTTTGCTGAGCCTGGTTCCCAGCCAAAGCTGCTGTTAGGGGAAGAAAAAAAAAACAGTTTTCCATACTGAACGAAAGGAAAAAGCAATCCCCCAAAGCAGGTCAGTGGCTGCTGAGCAGAGCTGCTCAGCCATGCTGCAAACTGTGGTGGTTCTCACCAGTAAAAATTAGCTAGTGCAGAGAAGCCTGAATCATGATGAGGGTTGGGATCCTGTGTTCCCAGAGCCAGAAGATCTTTCCCTGTGTCCAGGTGAGAGCAGGGAAGCTCCAGCTTCGATCTTCCCCAAGTGTGGCTGTGTGAGGGCTGCTGCTGCAGCCATCGATGCTGAACTGGCCCCTGAAGCTGAGCAGAGAATGTGCACTTCCATTTTGACTGCATCTGCAATGGGGGCTTTTCTGGGAGGGGGCTGCCCACACTAGCACAGCCAGGGTGCCCGTGGTCTCTGGTTCCCCAGGGAGAAGCAGCAGCAGCTTCTGGGCTGGCTGGAGGGACAAAGCTGTTTGTGGTGGTTGGGCCAGCACTTGGAAAGCCTCTTACTACAACCCCACATAATTTCCTCTTAGCTGCTGAATGACTTCAGCAGCAGTATGCTGAGTGAGGCTGCAGGGGTGCAGTGGTGCTCCAGAAGCAGCAGATACACTCCAGGTCTTTTCTAGTGGCTTTCTCAGCTGTTTGATCTTCCATGCCTAACGAGCTTGTTAGAGCCCTGAAGCAAAGCACACCTGAGTCTTCAGATGTCCATCCATCCACTCCAGGGCTCTGCCCTTTGATCTAGGGCTCCACTGTTACCCCCACAGGCACTTTCTTTTGCCTGGGAGATGCACAGTGAGCACCCATCCAACCCACCCTGACCCAAGCCCTCCTTCCAGAAAGCCCAAGCTCAGCCAGGGGTGTAAGCACCCTTAAACAGATCCAAACCATCCCAACCCCCAAAAGAGAGAGGGCAGAGAGGATGCAGAGAAAGCAGAGGTTGCAGGAAGCCCCCAGCCTGTGTTTCCAAGCAGCAGTGCAGATATCCCTGGCTGCTTGCAAGCACAGAGTGGGAGCTCAGCATCCATATGCAGCTTTGCAGAATCAGTGCTGGGCACTGCCGCCCTCCAGAGCTGACCCTGGAGCACCAAAGGGGCTGCCCTGGTGTCTCCAAGGTCAGCTCTGGAAGCATATACAGGCACATATCTGGAGGGCATCAGCATCTGGAGAGCAAGGCACCATCCTCCTCCAAGATCAAGCACGTCCTCCATGGAAATCCCAAACCGTAGCATCCTTCACCTTAGCAAGGGCTGGTTCCTTGCTCCAGAAGATGGTGGACATTGCTCCAAAGGTGGACATTGGCTCTCTCAGCACCAGCAAGCAGCTGCATCAGGTCTCGCAGTCATTGCAAGAGATACTTCTTTTTCTCCAGGGGTTGGGCTAGATGACCTTTGGAGGTCCCTTCCAGCCCAGACCTTTCTGTGGCTCTGTAAATGTAGGCCACTTCTGTGACACATGATGCAGAGAGCAGGCAGGAAATACAGTTGCTCCCACACTGAAGAGCTTACCACAGCTCAGAGCTTTCCACCTTCATTCAAACCACAAGAAGTCATATAAAAAGTCATGGGTCAGAGGCAGCCCTATGAGCTACCAGCTCCACACAGGCCACATATGCCTCTGCACTGCTGTGCCCTCATTAATAAGCTTGCTAGGAGATGGGGGCAGTTGTGAGTCAGAGAGGCAGTCTGGGGACAAAGTTGGATTTTCTGGTGGGTAAGGGCAGAAAACAGAATGAGAGATGGGTCCAGAGCTGTGAAAGCACTGCAGTAGAGACAATGACTATTCAAAGACTGTGAGTGGAGGAGGAACTGTCTGTGGAGTTCCTGAAACTGTGTTTCCTTTCTGAAACCAGAGAGGCTCCTCCTGGCTAACACCTTCTGGAGCCATTTCTGCCCAGGTGTAAGGCACCACAGGATAAAACACCAAACACCAGAACATAAGCACCTTCTGGAAATAGGGAGCCACAGAATCCCAGCATGGTGGAGTGGGAAGGGACTTCTGGGGATCATCCAGCCCAACCAGCAGGGCACCCACAGCAGCCTGCCCAGGAGCACAGTGTCCGGGGGGGGTTGGAAGCTCTGCAGAGAAGGAGACTCCACAGCCTCTCTGGGCAGCCTGCTCCAGGGCTCAGCACCCTCACACCAAAGAAGTTTTCCCTCCTGCTCAGGTGGCACCTCCTGGGTTCCAGTTTGTGCCCATGGCCCCTTGTCCTGTGCCTGGGCAACACTGAGCAGGGTCTGGCCACAGCTTCTTGCCCCCCACAGGTCCTTCAGCTCTTGCTGAGCACTGATCAGGTCCCCTCTGGGGCTGCTCTGCTGCAGGCTCTCAGCCCCAGGGCTCTCAGCCTTTGCTCCTCACAGAGCTGCTCCAGGCCCCTCAGCATATTTGGAGCCTCTGCTGGACCTGGTCACTCCCCTGAGCAGCAGCAGCCTTCCCCAACAGCCCCATCCACCCCCAGAACCCTGTGCAGCACCCTTGGTCTCCCAGCAGCATGGACTAATGGCCTCTCCCTTGGCTCCCCAGGGCAAAAAGAAGAGACGGACACGGGAGAAACAGCAAGATTCCAGCTCAGGTAAAAGCCTGGCTGCCTATTCTCTCTGCTCAGAGGGGTAGTGCACATCAATTACCATGTTTGACCTTGTTGGCTTTGTTATTCTTCTCAGATGTTTGGGGGGGGTTAATCATCAAAGCTGGACTACAGAAATACACATTTCTTTACTTTTAAAGCCAGAGTAAATGAACATTTCTGTGGCTGTGTTTGAATTAGAACCTGGCATGGGTGAAAACTGAAGAGATTTGATTCTGGCAAGTGGGTAACTGCACAGAAACTATCACTAAATCTTCTGAAAACATCCAGAGAGAATGTCCCCAGCAGCACTACAGACACCACTACAGACACCACTAACTCCAGACATTTCCTCTCACATGCACCAATACTGCCTGTGGGACTAAAGGCAGGAACAGCACTGAAGGTCACCCATGAGAGTGTAGTTCAGAGTAACCTAGAGATCAAGCAAAACCAGACTGAAGCCCAGCACCAGCTGCCTCCCTGCACCACCTTGTCTGCTAGGAAAGAGCCTTTGGACAGATTTCAGCTCTTGGAACACACATTTCCATCATCCAAGGCTATTCCTGTGCTGGTTTCTGGAGTAGCTCTGCCATGTCAGTAGTAAATAATGTCTGTACCACTAAACATTCAGCATGGGACATCAAGGGACTGTCCTTGCTGCCTGTGGTATCACAGACAAAGTCAGACAGCCTCTCTCCCAGTATGACCATTCTGGGATTGCCTGTAGGCATACAAAGAGCTTTCTCCCTATGCAGCCCACCAGTTCATGACTGCTGATTGCACCTCAGGACGAAGTGCAGTCAGCCAGCTGAGAGGCTGTTGGCTTTCTAAGCAGGACACAGCTCTCCCCCTCTGCCCAGAAATGCTCCCTGGGGAGGGTGCCAGGTCAGCTTGTTGCTCTCCTGGCTTTGCACACCCCACAAAGACCTGTCCCACCTGAGCTGGGCACCCCAAGGTGCACAGCTGGCTGCATCTGCGTGGTTCAGTTGTTGGTTAGAAGCCCAGCTCTGGGGTTAGTGCTGTGGATTTCATGTCCATTCAGCCACAGCCTGCATTCTTCTAATGCAGATTTGCTGATAGATGGAAGGAATCGCTACCGGATGACTTGCTTTGGATCATCCACCAAAAGCAATTCCATGCCTGTGTCCTGGTAATTTTGTCAGTTTAACTAACACTGTTTCTCTCATTCAATGTCGAGACTGAGGGGAGGGGGAGCTTTCAGGCCTATATGAGGAATGTATTTATATTTATATATCTATAGCTGTGCCTTGTCTGTGGTACAAAGATTATTACATCACCCCTTGTAGATCAAAAACTAACTGCTGGTCATACACATCAGGAGACACTGGTGGTGGTTGAAAGAGGAAGCATGAATCCAGCACAGAAATGTGCTGCTCAGAACCCATTTGCAGCACTGGAGAAAACCCAGGATGTGCCCAAGAGCACATAGGGCTTCAGCCCAAGGAGCCCTGTAATAGCACAGTAAAGCTGCAGCACTGTGGGAAGGGCTGTGGAGAAGAGACTTCCATTCAGATTGGAAGGGGAATGGTAGGGACAGAGCAGAACAACCCAAGCCTGGGTATCCTTGGTGCTAACTCTGCTTTCAGCCTGCTTCTGCAATGTTTCCTCCTCTTCTTCTCCGTGCGCAGCCCCCGCTTGCGCGCAGCCCCCTTTAGTCGCTGGCGGGAAGGCAGGGAGCAGGTAAGGATGCAGACACAGCAGGCAGGCAGCACCTCCGGGATTTGGCAGCTTTTCCAAACTTCAGGAGTTCACAGAGCCATGAATTTCCCCACAACTGCCCATGTTTCCCAGAGCTCCTGCTGCAGCTGCCAGCAGTGATCACTGATGTTTGCTAACCTTCCCTTTTTTCCAGGAGAGGTGGTGCCAGACAAAGCCAGCGTGTAGTCTGTTAGTCATATGTTAAAGTGGCTAAAATGATGTTGCCTCTTTTCTTCCTCCTGCTCCTCCTGCTTTGTGCCTCTGCCTTGCCCCACGCATGCTTCTGTGTTCAGATCCTGCCTCTCCTAAGAAATGCAGAGCTCGCTTTGGCCTCAACCAACAAACGGACTGGTGCGGCCCGTGCAGGTGTGTATCAGCGGCTCCTGGCTGCTCCTGGGGTGCTCCTGGGCAAGGGGGTTTGGCTCCCTGTGTCCTGCAGCCATCCCAGCTCGAGCCAGGTGGGGATGGGAGGTTTAGGCTGGGTATTAGAAGACATTTCTTCACTGAAAGGACTCCCAAACACTAACAGGCTCCCCAGGGAGGTGGTTGAATCCCTGTCCCTAGAGGTGTTTAAAAAATGCAGAGACTTGTTGCTGAGGGCCATGGCTTAGCTCCAGGCTTGGCAGTGTTAGATAATAGTCAGACTCCATGATCTTAAAGATCTTTCCCAGCTGGAAGTGTTCTGTGATTCTATGGGGTCGAATCTGGGCATCCTCAGGAGCTGTTGGCCAAGCTGCAGGGGATAGGCTGCACGCTGGGCTCTTCACCCAGCTCCCCAGGGCAATGCTGATGTAATGCTGTACAAGTTCCTTGGCTGATGGACTTCCTTGGTCTTCAAAGCTTCTTTCCAGGGTAGAGACCTCTGATGTGGAGCTTTCTTCCCCTGTTAGAGATCTCCTCTTGCATAAGCAGCACCCCAGGGCCAGCAGTGAGTAGTTAAGGGGGTTGTTTTTCCTGGCCATGTATTTCAAGATTCAGCTTTTCTTGACACTGAAGTTTTGCAGTACTGCCATGGGGGGACAGCCTCAAGCAGTGAGACAGTTTGCAAGTGCCCTGTGCCTCAAGCTCCTAGGGAATAGGCATGGGCAGGTGATAGTGATAGTAAAGCATAGTGCATAAACCAAGCGCTACCTGGCTCAGAGGGTCTGCAGGCAGGAAAAGCTCCTGGGGAGCTTCTGGAGCTGGTCAGTGAAGCACAGAGAGGCTCCAACCTGGAGAGAGGTCTAAGATTGGTCTTTTCTGCCAAGGAACAAGTGATAGGACAAGAGGAAATGGGCTCAAGTTGTGCCAGGGGATGTTTAGGTTGCACATGAGGAACAATTTATTCCCCAAAAGGGTTGTCAAGGCCTGGCCCAGGCTGCCCAGGGTGGAGTCCCCATCCCTGGAGGGGTTGCAAAGTTACAAAGATGTGGTGCTGAGGACCATGGTTTAGAAGTGCCCTGGCAGTGCCAGGCTAACAGTTGGACTGGATGACCTTAAAGGTCTCTTCCAACCCAAATGATTCTCTGACTCACAGCACATGTTTATGCCAATGCACTGAGGACTCTAGCAGAAGCTTGAGAATCACTTCACATGCTTACTGCAGCTTCAAGTGACTAAAATCACTTGGTCTACCCAAATCTGAACCCTGAAGAAGAGCCGTGCAGTATCCTGACAGTGCTTGGCCAACGACCTTGCTGGCAGCCTGAGCTCAGCTCCCTGTGGCTCCCCTCCCTGCAGCCACCTTGGGGTGCTGGGCTACTCCCAGCTTCCCCACACACCTGCTACACACTTGTTGACATTATCAGGGAGCAGCTGATGAAGGAGCTCACATCATGTCTCATTAATGCTTCACCTTGAATGTCCAAGGAGGGATTTTTAGGACACAAATGACTCGCACAGCGGTGCCAGCAGGCTGACAGGCTGGCAGCACAGCACAGGGCAAGGCTGCAGCTCTGAAGGTGTTCCTCCAACTCTGCCTTCATTTGACCTCTCTTAATTCAGCTTCTCCTCTGCTTCCCAATTAACCCAGGCTGCTGGAGTGGTCAGAGACCTTAGCATGCTTTAAGTGTGCAGCCTCTGCCTCACCACCCCCTGTCAGTCCCAGCTGCTCTGCACTTCCCATTACTAACATGCTGCTGCAACTCAAGGGCTCCAGGTCACCTGTGGAGAGCAGCTCCCACTGGAGGATTTCCACTCCAGAAGAGGTTAACTGGTTAAAATGGGGTGTTCCTGCTCTAGAGCTTTCACCTTTCTGCTTGTTACCCCAGCAAACTGCTTCAGAGAGCTACAGTTCATATAGGCAGAGGGATAAATCCCTGTAGCTGTGTGCTAGCCACCAGCTGGTTCAGCAGCAGCAGTCTGCAGCGTCAGACCTGCCCTTTCCACTCTGCATTTTAAATCTATGAGCTCTAAATCAGCTGGAGAGACTTCTGCCACCTCAAACTGCAACTCCATCCTACGGCTGCTCCTCAGGCATCTGGGGCAGACAGGACTTCTCCTCAGGCTTCTTTGCTCTGGGGATTGCAGCCTGCGAGTGAAATGCTCAGTGCAGCAGGGCTGCTGTGTCCCCTGGCCCTGTAACTGGGTCACCCTGGCTGGCGATGATGACACTGGCAGCAGCAGCTCCTCGCGCTCTCCACCAGGGCAGACACGTCTGACCCGGGGCCAGTTCATGCCTACCCTAACTCTGCCTAGTGTTTCATTAGTGAGGTGTGTGCCCACATTAGCAGCTTCTCCATTGGATCTGTTTTCCTCAAATCAGGAGCTGGGACGCTTACAGAAGGTGGTGAGACCCTGGCCCAGGGTGTCCAGAGAGGTGGGAGATATCCCATCCCTGGCACCATTCCAGGTCAGATTGTTTGGGGCTCTTAGCAACCTGCTCTAGTTGCAGCTGTCCCTGCTGAGTGCAGGGAGTTGGACTGGATGAGCTTCAAAGGTCCCTTCCAACCCTGTGATTCTATCCAAAGCTGGACCTTGGGCAGCCTTGGACCATGTTTACCTCCAGCCAGTCCCAGGTCATTTCTTGCTGCATCTCTGTAGTTTGTGTCCCTGAGTCATTGCTGGGCACTGGCTGCGGAGCATTTTGGGATGCAGAGGTGCCTGAGCAGAGGCTTTTGCTGCAGGAAGAAGGTCAAAGCAGAGCACTGTGCTGTGCTGAGGCCCCTGAGGAGAAAAGCCACAAGCGGTGTGGAGGGCAGTCCGGGCACTGCTGAGCCCAGTGCCAGGTGCCACCCTGGCTGTCCCAGCAGCACAGCCCAGCACCGTACGCCCAGAGCCCTGCCCCAGCCCCTGGGCACGCGCGCGTCCTGAGTGCGTGCCCCGCGCAGCAGCGGGCACAGCCTTGAGCGCCAGGGGGGAATGTTTCAGTCTGCAGGCCGGGAGAGCACATTCACCCTGCGCAGCCCCTGGAAGCAGAGGCCTGGGTGGTGGCTGCTGAGGAAGTTCCTCCTTTCTGTTTTTATCACAAAGACTTTTTAAAACTATTTTATTATTTTTCATTATTTAAAATTGCCATTAGCAGTTTGAGGGGGTTTCGGGTTTCTTATTGTTTTGATTTGCAGGGGGGGTTGTGCTTTTATTATTATTTTGAATTATTATTATTATGACTTTCCCCGGGTTTATTATTCCGATTTTTTATTCCCATTTTTGCTCCTGGTTCTTTGATTTTTACTCGCCTTCTCTGACCTCCTCCCCTCATTCCCTGGGCCCGCTCTTCCCACTCGAGTTCCCCTCGCAGACCACCGCGCCCTTTCCGCGGCAGCAACGCTCGTGTCCAGCCGCGGGGGCGCGGACGGGGCCGCGCCAGCGCCGCGCTGCGGGGCCGCTGCTGCGGGGCCGCTGTTAGGGCGCCGCCTAGCGGGCGCGGCAGGGTCGCGCAGCGAGGCTGCGGCCGCTGTCGCCCCACGAGCGAGGGCCAAGCTCCGGCCGGGAAGGCAGGGCCCGGCCGGGGAGGTTTGCGGTGACCGGGGCTAGGCCGCGAGTCCGCAGCTGGCTGCGTGCTTCGAGCTCACCCTTTACTCACAGATCACTCTCTCCGCTGTTCTTAGGAGGAAAAAGAAGTGCATTCGGTACTTACAAGGAGAAGGACGCTGTGCCAGCCCAGTTTCTTCCGATGGAAGTGCTATAGACTCCCCTCCCTCTCCCCTGGACGCACTCCAATGCATCTCCTCTGCTTTCCCTTCAGACAAGCTCGCCGCCCCCGCTGACTGCGCACACAGCGAACAGCCTGACCCCTTCCCCGTCTCCGCTCACCTCCAAACCACCACCTGCTCCTCCAGACTGACTGCCAGGTCCTCTTCTGCACCCAGCGAGTCCCCAGCGTACAGCATGGCCTCCACGGGGACATAGTCCCAGGCACCCTGCCGTGCTGCCCAGGGCACGGGGCGCTTGGCTCTCCTCCACTTGGTGTCACCGTCCGTTGGGAAGGACCAGAGACCTGTCCAAATTCCCCATCCCACTGTAAAATGTGCAGAGTTAGGCAGCAGGAGGCTGAGTCAAGGATGCTGCAAAACTCACTTGGATATTTTTTTTTGGGGGGGGGGGGGAAGGGGGGGGCCTAAAGATAGAAAACACCTCAAAAAAAAAAAAAAGAAAAGGTTAAAAATAAGTACTTGCCAAAATTTAAAGTGCTGATGAGTAAACAAAGCCTTTTGTCCCTGCCCGTGCTGCTTTTGTTTGTCGGGGCAGGGGTTGGTGGTGGGTTTTTGTACTGCATTACCTTGGAGTATGGTGGAAAGCAAAGACGAAGTCCCCAGCTTGCTGCAGTAGATGGTAGATGCTAGCAGTCTAACACTGGCTTCCACTCCCTGCCCCCTGAGCTGCTTTCGGGTTCAGTCACTCACTCATCCCAGCACCGAGCTGGGAAGGCTGGAACAGGAGCAGTTTTAAAGAGCCCTTATGTCTGGGAACTAACCGTGGCAGTGCTCGCTTTCTGGTCTGCCCAGGTAACAAATGAAACCTTTAAACCAGCAAGGTGAGTTCTTGAAACTTCTTGCTGTGAGCACAGGAGGATTTGCTGACAAGCAGCAGGTCTGTGTGCAGACGTGGCCTGCTCTGGAGCGTGTGGCAGGGCAGAGCAGAGGGAGCACAAACCAGCCGGCCGCTGCAACCTCTGGTGGCCAACCCCTTGCTGCCTCAGCCAGGTGCTGTCAGGAATTGCCCACTGCAGACAAATCTCACCAGACGGGCTGGGCAAAGCCTCAGAAAACAATTTGCTACGAGGGCCTTGACCTAACTACACCAAGGCAGTGGCAGCACACAGGGTTGAGGAGTGGGGCAAACTGCCCTCAGATTCGCCTCTCCTCTTCCTTGGGGCAGGCTGGCAGCAGAACAGTGCTACCCTGCTCTTCATTTCAGGCATCTGCCCCTGGGGACCCTCTGAGATCAGAAGCCTTTTGCCCCATGATTTGGTGTGTAACTTTTTTTAAAGCCATACTCTGGCTTCTTCCACCAGGTCCTCCCTCCACCCCCAGGACAGTGCCAGATGTTGCTGTGCTCTCTCCAGCTTGAAGCCTTTGCCACTCTCTGGCATTTTATTTATATTTTGAGCTTGATATACAACAAACCCTGTGGACAGACTGTGACCTCCCTGACCCCCTGTAAATCCCAAATTAACCCAAGTTCTTGAATCACTTTAGGCTTGCAGGCTTCTGCCAGGCACCACAACCTAGTCCAGTGCAGGTTTTCCCCATGCTTTAATGCAGTCTGCTCCACTGCTGAAGAGAAAACCACCGCCATACAGGGGGAGAGGGGAGCGCCTCCTTTTTTCTGCTTTAGAGAATAGGTTTGAGAGTACTGGATACAAATCATGTAGTAATTATTGTACAAGTGTAAGAAATTGAAGGTGACCTTTACAAGACAAAGTATTTTTGTATTTCTTAACACACAAACCCTTCTTTTTAAATTCAAAAGTTACGTCCAGTCCAGCGTGAGCAAGGTGATGCCTCAGAGGCTGCGGCCTTACAGACCGACCGACACGGATCAGTCTGCAGAGCAGCTTTGGGTTTATTCCCTTTACTTAGGTACTTTTGCTTATAGTAGTGCAAGTTTCATTCCAGTTATAGTTAAACCTATTGCTTTATTCCTCTTCTGTGTAAATGCAGCTTCAGAAGCACTGAAAACCATCTGCACAGACCTGAAAAGTTTGCAGGGGACTAAAGTCCGGAAGGATCGTTTAACCCTTGGAGAAGCAGCATTACCCAAAGCGACTGCCAGCTCTACACCAAGTTATGTCCTCCCTGCAGAGGGTTAATTCTGTGGCACTAGATCAATGGGCAGTCTGCTCAGCTTTAAAGGGTGGTAGCAAGCTTAGGGAACAGCATGCTGCAGTGCTGAACAAACAGCACTCTCCACAGCTGACAGACTCTTTATCACTTGATTTAAAGCAAACTTTACAAGTGGTTTAAAAACTCGATTGCTGTGTCTCAGCTCAGAGTCTGTCACCCTGAGAGCTTCTGCTGTAAGGTGCCATTGAAGAGTTGGCCAATGTGAATGCCACAGCTGGCAGATCAGCTGTAGGGTACCAGGGTGTAGGCTGGCATAACTCAATGCCCAGCTGGGACTCTGCAGCTGCGAAGCAAAGGCAGGCATACAAGAAAAAGCAGGAAATCCAGGGGGAGGTCCTGACCAGTATTAAACTGCATGTCCTAACCAAGGAGCAGCCTGTGAGTGCTGAACACAGCAGCCATTTCAAAACCCACCAGGACTTCCACCTCTGTATTTCAGGGCCCCTTGAGGGTGGTGTGGGTGCCTGCCTTGGCTCAGGACACACTGACCAGCAAAAGAATCATCTGCACCACAGCCTCCACTCATCGTTTTATCCCATCCCACTCCTTAGTGACACCCACTGCCCCCCTCTCCAGGAGCTCTTCCTTGAGATTCCCAGCAGGAAATATTTCCATGGGCACAGAGCTGGGGCAGTGAGGCCCTTGTTCTGCCCCTGTGCTCTGCTCTAACTGTACAGGCTCACAGCCAGCCTTCCCCTGGGCTTTCAGCCACCCCTGGATAAACTCAGGCTGCCCGCCTGGCACACTGCAACAGAGTCAGTTGGTAGTGGTGTCACCGAGAACACTTTATCTCTCCCTTCTTCCCCCCAAAAACACAGGAGACCTTTAAGGTGCCCAGTTCCAAGACAAAACAGTGAGCAGGGCCAGCTTCTGTTGCACTCCCCCGGGCTGATAACCAATGCCAAAACAAAGCTTTATTCATGCCAAAAAAGCGTCTTCAGAAATGCTGTACCAAGTGTGGCTGTCTTGTGTCAGTACTTCTGTAACAGAAGGGAAACTCTGCCCTCAAGCTCTTCATCACAGCAAGGATTAGTTTTTGCAAGTTTCCTTCACAGCAATTGCAACTCTTCCTGAAACCAGCATTTGAATTCCTGGAATCAGTTTGAATGCAGAAGCCATGGAAGTACCACTTCACTCAACCAAGTAAAACCACTGTATGTATGTAGCAGGGATAAATGTTTTGCAGCTGTACTATCCATCTGTCCAATGACTAGTCCATCATTTGTTGTAATTTTTTTACTTCACTGAGTTTATTGTTGTTTGGGGGTTGTTTTTTGTTGGGGTTTTTTGGGCTTTTATGTTCAAAACATGTTTACAGCTTTATAAATAAAGTAATTGCCATACTGGCTCTTCAAAACAGGCCACTGGGAAATGATAATCCTACCAAACTCTCAAGTAACTGTTTCTTAGATTCAAGCATTCCTGCTCTTTTTCGGTCCTTGGGGATTTCTATGTATGAATAGGTTTTAGTATTCAATGGGTAAGAAATAGGAAACCAAGACTAAGAGAAAACAACTTCTGCAATCCCAGCTGACACCTACCCTTC
Source organism: Dryobates pubescens (assembly GCF_014839835.1). Classification (NCBI taxonomy): domain Eukaryota; kingdom Metazoa; phylum Chordata; class Aves; order Piciformes; family Picidae; genus Dryobates; species Dryobates pubescens. Next base: position 25,262,479 of record NC_071627.1, on the reverse strand, counting down.
CCTCTTCCCCCTCCACTTTAGTCAAGAGCTATCCCAGATTATGCCATGACTTCAAAAAAGAAAGAAGAAGATAATAAAGCAGCACTGTGCAATTTGAACAGAAACAGAGTTTAGCAGTTGAAAATGAGTCTGTCTCCCTTGCCAGAACTTCAGAGTACCCAGCTGGGCTCTGTGTCAGCAGCAGGCAACTAAAGCTGAAGAGGAGAGTCCACACAACAGGCAGCAATAGACCAAACTATTTCAATCACCTTCATAAAGAGCAGCCAAGCACTAGTGTGACTAGAATGGATAAGCCAGCTGAGAGGGTGTAGCTCTAGAGACCCAAAAAAGGTGTTTTCTCACACTGACATGTCAGGCAGCTACAGAATTTGAGGCTGGATGAAATCCAAGACAGCTCTAGAGGGGAATTTCAATTAGAGAAAATGAGTTGCATGGAATCCTAACTACCAAGAGCACTAAGGATGTTAAGTCTGTCAAAGCTGTAATACTTCTGAGCACCCAGACCTTCCTGCATGCTTCTGTGCTGTACCTCCACACTTGGACCAGTATCAACAGCTGAGAGCTTCAACAGAAGCTCCACCACTAAAATATTTCACCACTCAAGGTTATGTTCTAGGCAAGCTATTGTAACTCTTAACACAGGCTCACAGGGGTGCTTTAGGCAGGCATGGCAAACAAAGCAGGAACAAGGTCAGGAGGAAGACAAAACTACACATCTGCATCTCAGTGAGACACCCTGTGAGACAGTGGCTGCTGACACCCATGGATCCCAGTCTGGTGACAAGCACCTAAAGGAATTTATACAGGCTTCCACCACTGTGCAAGTACAGCATAGGCTTCTACACTGAAACAGTGCTCCCAGGATGAGCTGGTGCATTATGGAGCACTAACTGCAAATAGGTTTGTTTCCTGTAAGAACCCAGGTGAAGCTGAATAAAGAAACTACAAATACAGCTACAGAAGTGCCATTAGAAGGCTTTCTCTAGTAGCAGTTTTAAACTGAGGTGTCATGTTCACAATACAAGAGGCTAGAAAGGTTTCAGCATGCCCAGATCCAGCCCTGAAGTATTTATTTCTTGCCTCCTGCCAACACAGTATCTATAACATGTCCATGTAATATGAACACCAGCACCCTGAATAAGATGTCAGCAGCCACATCCAGAGCATAGGCCTGAAGTGATAAATGCTACCTAATGGCCAGTAATCCATCAAAAATTACCTGGATCACTCCTTTAGCTTCCAGTTTCTTTTGAGAAGTTGCCCAGGGCTTGCATTAGTCATTCAAAAGCCATACATCTGTTTTTATTGCAGTTAACCACTGCCTCAAGGCTATTTGTACACTGCAGTGACAGGGTGACTGTCTAGTTTCAAATAACTAGAACCATTTGCAAAGCAAAGTTTAAAAGCCCTTTATTAATTCAGAAGTGAAACACTGCTATTTAAAGTGAGATAAGTATGTTTATTCAGGTTTATTCTACTCTTAAGGTTTATACAGAGAATGGAATGCAATACAAGCTAAGAGCACACCTCAAAAACCTACCACAAAACCATCCCCTACTCCCTATAAGGGAACTGTAAAATTAAAACTTTAAAAAAAAAAAAATCAATCAGAAACCCAGTTACTTTTGAACTAGTTGCAAGTGGCTTTGTCCAAAGAAGTTAAGCTTGATATTGCATTAACTTTGTATGCAATAATTAAGTCTCTCTAAGCTGAAGTATCACACACAGAGGCATTAGGATTTCCTGTGGACACACTGAACCATGTTTTAAAGAGCTACATCACAAAGGTTGTTTAAGATTGCCTGAAAACCACTAATGGCATGCACAGGTCACTACATTAACTTTGGTAATGACAGTTATTTTTGGTCAAATCTGGGCTCCACATTTCCTAGTAACATGGATAAACACACATCCATCCTGTGCAGAAAGCAACACACTATCTGCTACCAGCTAGAGGCAGGTCTTCAAGACACAGTTGAAGTATTCAAATTGAGCTGTCAGGAGCTTGCTGAGTTCTAGATCACACCTTTCACTAGTCTAAGGCAAGACTAACTAGACAAGTGGTCAAAGACTTTTTTTTCCTTTTGTCTTCTTGGTTTGTTTAAATGCAGGGCAAGAAGCATCTGGGAAGTTACCTTAAGGGACACTATTTTTCCCCACAATGCCTTTGGAAGTCAGTAACATTTTTACTTTACCTAGTTCCCCCAGACACATTCCTAGTTTTCCTTTCTGCAGCTATCAATACCCTGTAAATACAAGAGTTTTGTTCTTGAGGAAGAAGTCAGGTGGTTTTATTTACAGCAGAATCAATCCTTAGCACTGCAACTGGACTTGAACAAATTCAAAGTGTAATGAAAATGATAACCTTAAGTGCTGTTTTCCATACAGAATCCACACTTGGTTCAGTTTTATTCATTGCCGAGTACAGTAAAAAGACATCCAAATACACCAGAAAAAAAACTCAAGAGGATTTAAGTTTGTACTAAAAACCACTACACATGCAAAGGGAACGATATCCTGCTAACACCAACTTCATTTGCTGCTGCATTTGTCTAATATTAACAATTATGAACAGAGCAGTGCAACTAGTATTTGGAACAATCCTTACAGTGTTCAAGTGTCAGGCACAAGACTTCACTTCTCTTCACACCACTGGTTCTCTTTACGTACCTGAAAGAACATTTCAAGTATTAATATTGCAGTGAGCTTCCCAAAGTGAGGTGCAAATTCCCAGAAGCATCCCAGAAGCAGCTTCAACCTTTCAGGCAGAGTTTGTAATTACAAAGTCAGTCTCCAGAACTGACCTCTTTAACCAATAATCCAAGAAACTTATTTCTCATGCCTAAATCTGATTGAAACTGTTGTGGTTTTTTTTTTCCACTAAGTAAATGGACTAACTTAAAACGAAATTGCTCATTTCATGACATAGGGCCAAAGGCAAATCCAAGTGTACACTGCTTTGTATTTAAACAGGGCATCTTGCTCTGATCTTTCCCAGCTCTGCCACTTTGCAGCTGGTTTGTTCAAGTTCTAAGATCAATGAGCTCATTAAAGACAAAAACCTGAACATCTTACCTTTCTAGCCACATGCATCAACACAGCTTCAGCATGCCCACCACAGCTCCAAAGTGGCAAACTAAGGCTGCCACAAACAATCCTACATCCTTTACCCAGCACCTTTGAGCTAAGAATCAATGTTGACCTTTTCAGTTACCAAGGGGCTGCAAGCACCACGGGCACCCAGAGGTCTCACACCAGTTGCGGCCAGTTGGGAGATGATGCATTAGTTGACATTTGTGAACAAGAGAGTTGCATCACCAAGCACCACAGAATCATTCAGCACGAAGGACCCAGCTAAAGTGCAACTAACCCCAGATCAAGTACCTGTGCTTCCTCCTCCTCGGTGAAGTCGTTCTTAATATTGAATGTCTTGCGAATCTCTTCTGGAGTTTTCCCCTTGATCATGTTTGCAACTGTCTTGCATGTCACGTCAAGCAAGCCTTTGATGTCCAAGTAATTTGCAGCCTGTAGAAAGTTTCCAAATGTCAAGCTTCCATATCAATATTCTGTCTCTGAGATGTACTACCAGCCTTATGCTGACACTGGAATTACAGAATGCTGCAAACAGATCACCTCCACTTTCAAAAGCTTCTGGCTCAGAGTAATGGCACCTCCAACCTGCTCCCCAAACAAGGGAATTCACTTGTGTCAGGAAATAAGCATTCATTCCCTTGCTCCTTCTTTTGAAAAAAGGCTTTCAGAAGCCTGCAGATAGCCAAGATTTTCAGCCCTGAAGTGTTAACTAGCCAAGGCTGGTTCAGAAATTTTTAATCAAAGCTGGATTTTGATTTGTCTGCAGGTCTCCAGAACTCCCTTTCTAGTAGGAAGCCCTCAGCTACGACTCAGGAGCCACGAGAATAAAAGCAGCTGTAGGACCCCACATTCAGAGCAGCACATTAACTGATAAAGGAGCAAGTTCAGTCTGATGTCAAACATGCTGTTTAACAAGTGTTCTGACACCCTTAATTGAAGCCAGAATCTACCACAACTTTCCCCTCCCAACACATCCCCTTCCCAATGAAGAAGTAATTCAAGAAACACCGAGGCTTGGCCAAGCCCCCAAGCAGATCGCAGCCTTTATGCTTCCCGAACAGACTTACCAGGATAAGTTCAAAAAGTGTGCCTTGGTCTACTTTCAGAAACTCCTGATCCCACACAGGGATGTCATCTGTTCTTTTCTCTTTGTTCTCATCATCCTCAGGAGGAGGTGGATCATCCTTGTGATGGGTGCACCATTGAATCACCTAATTACAGTTTGGATATCAAACTTTTATCCAAATGATCTCCTGTTAGGCCCCAGCTGTAACTTCATTTTACAAGAAATCTCCCTTTTCTCTCTGGTTTAACATTAGACTCTTACACAAGCGTGCTCCAATAGCCTTTTCTTTTTTTTTCTCCTCAATTCAGGACAATCAATTCCCAGTCCTGGGGTAAAACAGCCCAGGTAAAATAGCAATGCAGTAGTTAAGTAGCCACCTAATCACTTACGATCTTCAAAGCCTTCTGCTGTGGTTATACATACAGGACTGTGCAAAGAAAACCTAAACCTCATCCTTCAGTGTTCAATGTTTGCAGAAATTCTTTATTAAGCAGAATACCACACAGGGGAAGAGTGCAGAGTGGCAACAGCTACCAGCAGGATGCGTTCACCCCAGTACAAAGTCCACCTGGCAGAAGTCTGCTCTAAAAGAGCACACCAGCTTGGGAACTTGCAGTCTCCTCACACAAACAATTACAAGGAGCATGGCTCTACTGCAAGTAAAATCCCACTCCACTGTGCCAGCCCAACAGACCTGGGTTTGTAGTTTTGAGTTATTTCTGTGTATGTTCACTAGGAAGTCATTCCTAACCCCGTGTTTACCCCCAAATCTTAAGAGGTCCAGTGCTTATTCTGGCACAACAATTCAGTTTGCTCTTCAGAGCAGAAAGCATCTTAGAAAACGGCAACATACTTTTGCTCCTCTCAGCTGACTGAACAATAGTCCTGGTCCAATACTGACTTCAACACCACTGAGGTCACACAGCATCCCTTACACACTAACTGCCACACCGTTACTGCCACTGCCTCTCATAGCTGCCTGCCCCTTCATCTTAGTGTTTTAGTCTGTCACCTGAGTTCACAGAACTCAGAACCAGTGCTTTAACACCATCAAACACTAGCATGCACACATGTCCAGCACCACTTCAGCACCTATGGAAGCTTGACTGGGCTCCAGATGCTGTTCCAGTCACTCCTGTAGGTATTCTGCCATTATCTGCATGCCAGCCTCGCCCCTGTTCTCACGCCTTAGGTGTCCATGCACCTCAAGATGGCTATGCTTGTAGCTAGCACAAAACAATGATGTTTAATGCTGTCATTTGTAACACCCAACTCCAACCTCAATTTCACATTTCATTACTCCATACCACACTACCACATTCAGCATCTTACCTTTTTTAAGATAGCTGCATTGACATTTGGAAGAGGGACTGGGTCATCGTCACCTTCATCATCCATTCCCAAGTCTAAAAACAGAAAGATGACTAAGCAAGCAGCAGGCAAAACCACTTACTCTGAACTGGACTTCTTCACCAGTTCTCCACTATTGTAACACTACTGAGGCCAAACAGATTGGTGGCAAAGGACCCAAGTGGTGAAGTCAGAGGTGTTCAGAAAGCTGGTTTTGTGGAGCCGTGGCTGCATCATACATACTTGAGTGTATCAAGTTCAAGCTAAGTGGTCAGTTCCTTGTCAGAGTAGAACTTGCTTATTCAGTGTCCTGAAGATAGGGTATGTTGAAGGATGGGGAAATAGTTATGCATTTTACACTTTCAGCAGTTCAACTCCCAAGTTAAACCAAAGCATTCCAACTCGGAGCTCCCGCTCCAGCAGTTCTCAAATCGAATTCAGATCCACTGTGGAAGCAGAGACAAAGTTTTGTCCTCTCTACTGTAGCCCTAGAGACCAGAGTCACCTGGCCTCTGAGGCACTTGTACCGACTCCTGTCAGCTCAAGAAGTTCACATGGTGAGTCAGCAGCACAAATCCTTCACTAACAGCATTTACAAAGCACACTTGCGATACTCCTTGCTTTCAGCTTGCCGGCGTGCTCAGCAGAGCTGGGTAAAACGTCTCACTTTGCCCCCTTGACACCATCAAGAAGTCACAGTAAAAATGGGCAAAAACAAAGTTTGGACTTGACAGAACAAATGCCACATTAGCCATCTCTGAGGAGAGAAGATGCTTTTTATTACACAATTGCTAGCAGTTGGATGACACCCTAGCTGTCAGGGACTAAAATCCTGTAATCAGTTAAGCAACTACAGAGCTTCCACTCACTACCTGCACAGATGAGCCAAATTCACAGTTACTTCATTTTCAAGAGCAGATGACTGTCACACCATCATCACTGACCACATCTATGCATCACATCTGTGCACACGTCCAGAGAAGGGCAACAAGGCTGGGGAGGGGTCTGGAGCACAGCCCTGTGATGAGAGGCTGAGGGAGCTGGGGTTGCTTAGCCTGGAGAAGAGGAGGCTCTACAACTCCGTGAAGGGAGGTCGTAGCCAGGTGGGGGTTGGTCTCTTCTCCCAGGCAACCAGCACCAGAACAAGAGGACACAGTCTCAAGCTGTGCCAGAGGAGGTTCAGGCTGGATGTTAGGAAGAAATTCTTCACAGAGATTGCCCATTGGAATGTGCTGCCCAGGGAAGGTGGTGCAGTCACCATCCCTGGAGGTGTTTAAGAAGAGCCTGGCTGAGGCACTTGGTGCCATGGTTTATTTGATTAGATGGTGTTGGGTGATAGGTTGGAGTCAATGATCTCAAAGGTCTTTTTCAACCTGGTTTATTCTATTCTATTCCAATAGCATGCACTTCTCTAGTCAGGCAAGTCAGCTCCTGTTGGTAGTGGGATATTAATTAGCACTGCTTTGTGGTTGGAATAAAGTAACTACAGACTGAGAAACTAAAATACTGACATGAAAAGGTTCTGCATATGTCAGCAGTTAATGAAAACTGCAATGCACACTTTGAACATGGTGGCAAGAAGTGACCAGTCCAGAATTGTTGGGAAGGGGAAAGAATTCCAGCAATATCTCAAGCTTAGTCAACTCTGCTCAACTTGTACCAAACAGGCCCAAACCAATTTCATATGTTAGCAGAAAACTGCTACTTCACTCCTAGTCCCATGATGCTCAAAACAACCCCACTTTTCAGCTCCTCCCCTCTCAGCTGCAGCATCCAACACAAAACACAAAGTGATGCTTCATGAGCTCTACTGCAAATGCACTTCACCTGTACTGGAGACTTGTTCTCACCCAGGTAATTAAGAGGCTAGTTTATGGTGCCTACCTTACACTTACCGTGTGTCACATCCCTTCATCAACCCCCAGTGTCACTCAGCACCGGCAGTGACACAGCTTCTGCATGAGGAAGCTGAGAAGAATTGTGCTCCTTAACGTGTTCCCACAGATTGCTGCTTCCTGCTCATGTTCCTAGCCATGTCCAACAGAATCTTAAGAGGCTGGAAAGTGTTCAATGGCTGGACTACTTCAACCTTATGTTTGCTGTGCTGATGTACAAGGTGTCACGACCAGACGAAGATTTACACCCAAGAACTTCAGCTACATCAACAGAAAGGGTTCATTCCCCCCTCAGTTAATTCATGAATACATCCAAGGACTGGAAAACCCACCAGTGAACAATGAGGATTTGCAGTGGAGGGATTAGACACAGCTTGCTCTGTATCCTGGCCATCTGGCTGACTTCCCCTCCCCCACCACCAGTCCTTTTGTTTCAAATTCATGTCAGCAGGAGATCAGAACTGTTTATCCCAAATAATTTAACTGCATCCATAAGCTCACAATACAGGTTCTACTCGAGCTCTTTCTTCATTGCATTGCTCTGTGATTCTCCCATCCCCTTCAAAAGATATTTACATTGTCAAACTGGTTTGTATGATTAGATAAACTTCATTTTTACTATTATTAGATGTTCCGTTTGCCTAACTTTTACAAAACTCAAGCAAAGCTGTAGTCAAGGCAACGGAGTGTTTAGGTTTCAGTAGCCTCCCTGTAAGTGCTCTTAACAGGAGGACCAAACTTGAAGCTTTTTGCAAGAGTACCTCCACCCCAAACACCATTTCAGTTACAGCAATTGTTCCAGCTGCTCTGCCATAAGACAGCAAGCTGCTTCCCAGGCCTGGGAATCCTGTTCCAGCACTGTATCCATCTGCCTCCTTTGGTCACGACTCCTCTCCAAGAGGCTTCCTTGAAGCCATCATTATTTCTGCATCAGTCAGAGATCCTCAAGGCTCCACACTTACCTTCCAGCATAGTCTTGATGGTTACAGACTGCTTTGCAATTTCAACATCAACTTCAAAGATTTCTCCATCTGAGCTCTGCAGTTTAATTGAAGGCATCTACAAGAAAAGGAGTTATTTCCACACAGTGTTCAGCAGATGTTACAAGCTCAGGTGGCTCAAAGATGCACCTTTACCATTTGTATCGCTTCCTACCAACAGCAGACAGTGCAGTGCCACTTACTGTGTTTAGGTAATTCGCTGCTTGGATCGCAGGCCTCAATTCATTAATCCTCATGCTTAAAAGAGAAGGACTGACACCCTTTTAAGAGCACTAACACAAATTTAAGAGCACTTTTATTTGACAGCACAAAGCAGATGTTTTCCATCATGCTGCAGTGCAATCCCAGAGATTCCAGAGCACCACTCCTACAGCCAGGTAACTGCTGCCCACTTGGACCACTCGAAGCCAGCCCTCAAAAGCAGTTGTTAAACCATAGCCTCCGGGACAGAATCACAACACTGGAGTTGGAAGGAACCCCCTGGACAGTCTAATCCAGCCTCCCTTGCTCTCAAATAGAGCAGGTTAACACAGGCTGTCCTTCAGAACAGCCTATGGCTTTCTGAAGGGATTAAAAAGCAACCGACTACTACAAGAAAGGCTTTCAGCACTCGATACCACTCTTGCAAAGTAGGAAGTTAGGTCAGCACTTTGGTACCGTTAGAAAAGACAAAGATGACCATGCATTTTAAGAAGGTTTTTTCAAACATACTGTGATAAAACCCACAATAAACAGAAGCAGTAGACTTTAAAAGATTTCTCTAGCTGAAAAATTAACAAACTTTTCAAGAACACATCTTCCCAGATACTTAACTCAAACCCAATAATCATGTCCTTGAAACAGCAGCTACTGGGTTATAACCTCAGCTTTAAGCTGCCCAAAACCTGTTCCAGTGTGGCTGTACTTCAAAGACCAGATAAACAGGCTGGGTGCACAGTGATCAATTAGTTCTCAAACCAACAGGAGAGGCTACAAATTCCTCTACCACTCAAAATATTTGTTAGCATCAGATCACTGCAACAGTTGTGGGTTTTTCCCCTCGGGTTACCTGCTTCTAGCCCTCTAAAGCATGCATTGTAAATACAGCCTGCAAAGCACCAAGAGAGAAGCTCTAGGAGCAAAGAATTTTGACTTCATTTCCAAATGTTCCTTCCCAACCAAACCAAAGAGCTGCACACGCTAGCTCCTTACAGCAGCTGAACTACCAAGACTGAATCAGCTGGAGCACTTTCAGCAAACTCACATTATCCCGCTCTGAATGCCTCCTGCAGCTCATCAGGATGGCTGAGCCTGACAGTCCTGCAACAGCCCCAGTCCAATGGAGTCCAGCCAGAGCATGCTATTAAGCAGCTCACACCAGCTTGAAGTCCTCATTGCTTTAATTTCCATTTGGCAGAGCTAGTAGCTAGTTAATGTTTACAGAGTCACGTAACTCTATGTGACAGCGCTACTTCCAGTTAGGATGGGTGTGCTGGAGGGCCCCAGTCATGATGGTTCCAAAGAGACAGATATTCACCACAATAAAATCTGGATCAAAACACAACCGAGTTGGGAGTGTGAACCATGTACTAGGGAAAACAAAAGGCATTATCCAGGGACAAATTTCAGACTGAATGCATCTGTTCTTACAGTGATTGTCTGAGAGCACTCAAGAACAAACCCAGCTTCAGATGCCAGCCTTCCTCTACTGTGTCTAGGATTACATAATGCTGCACAGCAGAGACAGCAAGACGGGGATGCTGCCTCCACAAGCCTAGCCCCTGCAAGAACATGTGCATTGAGACCCTCACAGCACCCAAACCCAAGCCCTTTAGGTCATCCTTAAGAGCCCGAATCTCGCAGCATGAAGTTACTTTACTGCCTCATCACCGACAGTGACATTTGGATGAAAATCTCATCTGTTATTTTGATAACACTAAGCTCTGCCTCCTAGAAGAAAAAAATAATAAAACCAAACCTATGCTTTTTAACAAAACTGTAATACAGCTCTGGAAACAGACAGGCCCTGGGTAGCAACGCAGCCAGGTGACTAAGCAGACCAGACCTGGCAGCTCAGTTCAACAACTACAAAACAGGCTGTGCGCTGCTCAAAAGACAAACCTGAATTACAACAGCAATTTGCACGTATGAGCCCCAGATGCAGAGCTCAGACATCCAAAGCAGTGCCCCTGCAACTCCCAACCTCCCCGAGCCCCGCTCGCTCCCTCTCCGCCTCTCCCTGCCACTGGGGGTAACGATGCCTTTATTTACTAAAGTCACACCTAAGACCCTCTGCCCGCGCTGCCGCTTCACAGCTCCCCTCTCTACAAAGAGACACCAAAGGCGCCTCACAGCAACCTGAGAGCCGTCCAGGTGAGGGAGGGCCCAGCTCCGTGGGCGTCGGGCGGCCCAGGGCGGGGGCAGCGCTACTGATTTACCAGGCCTCGCAGCCGCCTTCTTCCCCATTCTCACACCTCCCTTAAAGGGACCCACGGCTGTCTGAGCCCCGCATTACCCAGGAACGGCTGAGACTTCGGCCTGCCCCCTCAGCGGCCCTCCCAGACCCGGCCGCCCTCCGCCTGCGCCAGGCCGGGCCCACTTCCCGCAGCGAGTAGGCCCCGCCGCCTCGGGCGCTGATGCCCGCCCTGCTGGTTACCGTCGCTAGCCAGCTCCCTCCCCCCGAAATTCGCAGGCCGCACCGTGAGGAGGCGGCGGTATCCGGCTCGGGGCTGACTGGACCTGGCGGCGGCAGCGCTGGGGGCCCAACTGCGGCGGCGGCTTTATATGGCGGGGGAGGGGAACGGGGGGAGGACCCTGCCTCCCGCTGCCTCGCAACCGCCGGGCTGCCCGCGGCGAACGCCTAAGCGAAACACCGCTTCTGACACCAAATGCTGGAAAACGACGCTGGCGATAGAGCAGCCGGAATTGTCCCGCAGTTGTGGCGCTAGGCAGAGGGGACGTGGAGCCAGAATGCGGTGCGAGGGCAGGGCGGCAGCCCTTGGGTCCTACAGGCAGCGCTGCTGCCACCTCAGGGCGCGCACAATGGGCGGGGGCGCGTCGCGCGGGCCAACGGCCGCGGCGCCCCTCCCCCGCGGCCCCGGCTCGCGCCCGGTGTTGTGGGCGGGGAGGGAGGCTTGGGCTGGGGCAGGGCCGTGGGGGCGGCCCCGGGACCGCCGCCGGTGCAGGAGAGTCCCTGTGGACATCACGGCCGGGGGTGCCAGGGAGGCCGGGCCAGGGCCCTCGTCGAGAAACAAGCGGCCCGCCGGCACGGCTGTCATCGTGTGCGCCTGAGCTCGGCGATGGGAAGCGTGAACCCAGGCCGGCCCCAGAAGGCCCACGCTGGGTATTTTCCTTCAGCGAGGTGTCAAGGGGACAAAGGCCAAGGCGCAGGGCACTGGCGAGGGGAGCTGGAAGCGGGGTAAGGCAGATTATGTTCTGGCAGCATCTTGCAAGTCAACGCAGTGGAACTCTGCAGGGGACGCTCGGCAGCGATCGGCTGAAGCAGCTGAAACAGAGCACGGTGCTGCTAGGGTCTGGTTTGGGTCTAACTGTTAATCACCAAACACCTACCCAGCAGGGACCAAGGCAGCTACAGTGCTGTACATGGCTGCAGCCATGCCTTAAAGCACCTCCAGCTGCACAGGCAGGCACCAGGTTGGAAGAGCAGGCAAGGAGCTAGGAACCACTGAAATGCAGCCAAAGCACTGCTGCTGTAGCACAACACCCACCTGAGCAGTGTACCCCAGCACAGGCAGCATCTGAAAGGTCCAGAATGTGCTAGAGGGCAGCAGGTGTTAGTTTTTCAAAAGAAGAAATTAAGGGTGATGGGCACTGGAACAGGCTGCCCAGAGAGGTGGAGTCTCCCTCTCTGGAGAGATTCCAAACCCACCTGGATGTGTCCTGTGTGACCTTCTTTAGGTGAACTGCCTTGGTATGGGAGTTAGAGTTGGTCTGCAGGGGTCCCTTCCAACCTCTACCATTCTGTGATAAGGAGGAATCTGAAGGTTCTTGCTGAGTGAGGAAGGTGGAGCAATGAGTCCCCCAGGGGACTGGGAGGCCCAGGATGCCTGTTGGATGCTCACACACAGCATTCATTCCCCACTATGCTGTTGAGCATAGTTTTGCATCAGCAGAGCGTTCTGAAAGTCCGTGGTTAGGACTCTGCTTTACTTCCAGTCTTGCCGACAAATGTTTCTGAACCGGAGCACATTTCCGCTGCTCTCCAGTGTAGACAGTACCTGCAGCAGCAGAGCACAAGTACAGCACAAATCACAGCTTTCCCTGGGGCCCCAGAGGGTCCCAGGCTGTGCACCACACACCTTGGTGGACACATGAGGGTCACAGCCACTAAAAATAACCTTCTAACACCTAGAACTCAGAAACTCTCCGTTCAGAGCACCCAGCCCTGGAAGGATCAAGCCTTTAAAAGCTCCTTTCCCACCTGCGGCATTCTAGGATTCTCCAACTGCCTGCCTTGGGAATCTTGTTTCTCAGGCTTCAGGATACTGAGCTGCTTGTTAGCTACAGCACTCTTGAAGATGGCTCTGAGCCACCTGATCAAGCTTCGAAAATGGGTCTGAATTCCATGTGTGGTCCTGTGGACCTCAGTGGTCTCTTGCAGCCTGAATTACTGTATGCTGCTGGAATACAAGCTTCGGTGGAACTCTTCATGGCAACTGAGTGAGCTTCCAAAGATGTCAGGTGATGCTTCTGCTGCAGACTTATGGCATTAGTAATGACATAAGCTGTTTGTTCACCATTTATTAGGATCTGTTGCCATATTTGTTTTTCTATATATGTGTGTAAACATAGAGGTTTGAGGCCTCCAGACTATGCCTCAAGTGACCTTTTGATTGTACCATCCTCACACCGACCTCTTTCCTCCCCAGTCACTCCATCTTGTACTCCAGCACTCATTCATTGCACTGCACAAAGAAACTGCCCTTATTTTATTTAAATGTCTCTTTTTTTTACTGTTTATAGTAAAACTCCTTGATTTAGGGAATCCAACCGTGACACAAGGTGATCTGTACAAAACACATCTGCAACCTTAAATCCCCTTTCCTGCTGCTGCCGAAGAGCAAGGTTTCTGATCTGGCTCGTGATCAGTGAGCACAAGCTCTCAGACTGCAAATCAAGCTCAGCAGAGGGGAATGGGGTTTGTTCTCTGCACAAGCTGAAGCTAATAAAACCTAGGAACAGGCAGAAGGCTACCTTCCATGCTTAATATGGGCTGTGGTGAATTTAATCCAACCTGCTACTACTGATGAGCTTTACAATTGATACAGCTCTCTAAAGGAGAAGAGTCTGTCTGCAGACTTTGAATTTGGCTGTTGCCTTTGGAGTTTGGAAAGGTTAGAATAACAAAAACACCCCCAAGAAAGTGGCAGATGGCTGTCAGAGATACACCATAATCACACCACGGCCACTTCCCACCGTGCCCTACATATCGTACCGTGAACCTCCCCAGCTTGCCCAGACGCTGTCTGCTATCTGGTGGCACAGCAGCTGCTGCAGCACTGATAGCTGCAGTCCTGCCACTCAGGCAGGCACAGAAGCCTCATCCTTCAGCGAGCCTGCAGGGCAAAGAACAGGATGTTTCCCAAACTGGGTGGTCCAGTTTGATTGTTAGGCACAGAGGTGATGATTGCAGCACAAATAATCCTGAACCCAAGCATTGCTGCCCTGAGCTGCAGAGAGAATCACAGAATCGTGGACTGCTTCGGGTTGGAAGGGCCCTTCGAAGCTCATCCAGTCCAACCCGCTGCACTCAGGAGGACAGCTGCAACTGGAGCAGGCTGCTCAGAGCCCCAGACAACCTGGCCTGGAATAGCTTCAGGGATGGGGCATCTCCCACCTCCCTGGACAACCTGGGCCAGGGTCTCATCACTCTCAGGGAAAAAAAAAATCTTCTTTGTATCCGGTCTGGATCTCCCTCTTAGAGTTTAAAGCATCAGCCCCTGTCCTGTCCCAGCAGGCCCTGATCAAAAGTCTGTCCCCAGCATCACACCACATCTCAACCACAGCTACTTTACAATTCAGGCAGTTCCCCCCGCCCCCAGAGGAGGCAGGGGGAAGCTGAGCACTAAAGCAAACACCTGAAAAGACTGCAGCACCCGAGATGAGTGCAAGCTTGATTGAACAGTTCCCTGATCCCTCAGAGCTCTGACCTACACTCTCCCAGTGTCCCTGGGCTGCAGGTGAAGCCAGCTGAGCAGCCACGCAGCCACCGGGGGGGGGAGGGGGGGCTTGGGGCAGGCTGAGCACCAGGGCACAGCCTCCCGGACAGGGCCCTGCACTCTGTTCCTGGCTGTTTATCTCAGGCAAAACTGCTGTACCCTCCCACCCTTCAGAGCACCTCACATCCTCCACTTTCACAGAGCAACTGGTGGGATTTTTTCTGCAAGTGGTGGTTAGGGCTCTGGAAGTAACACACTGATTATTTTTCAACAGCACAAACGTGACATGAGATTGTCAAAGCCTAACAAGAGCCAGGCTTGAGAGATCTCCACTTTGCTCCTTTTACAAGTTAAGAAACTTGGAATTGTGGAATGATTTAGGTTGCAAAACACCTTTAAGGTCATGGAGTCCAACCATAAGCATTACAGAACTGAGCCTGGATTCCCTGAACTGCAGGGAGAGAGGGGGCAGCAAGAGCTTGAGGATCCCCAGAGCTGCTGGAGGAGGGAGCCAGGTATGCAGGAAGGCAAGGTGTGACCAAGCCAGTCTGGACCAGACCCTAAGCCACACATAGGAGGGTGAGACGTTGTAAAACAGGAACCCCCTCAGCAGGGGTACACTGACTGGTTCAGTGTAAAGCCAGAAAACATCAGTGACTCATGGCAGAAGGACAGGGCTGAGCTCACAGCAGCATGCCCCTCCTTCACAGCATCTCACAACACAGCAGAAGAGGGGGAAAATTCCTGTTCTCAGCATTCTCCTGTTGCGTTGCCACTTGATCAAAAGCGGCGTCAGAGGAGCATCTTTGAGAAGATGCTGCCTTCCACGCAGGCTGTGCCCCAGCAGGGACAGCCTGCTGCTGGGGTGAGTTCAGTTACAGCCATGGACTGACCCAGCTCAGCAACCACAGCCTGTCCAGCAGACACCAACTCTTCTACTTATCAGCTTTTCTTCCTCTAGCAAAGTCCTATTCCCCTTACATAACTACAGGGATCCAAGGTAGTTTCAAAGACTAAAAATAGAGGAAGGAAACAAAAAGTTAAAAGCAGAAACACAAGCCACAGTCGGTGTGTCTGCAGCACCCCAGCAGTGCTGGCTTCAGAGCTCGAGTCCATGACCTTAAAGGTCTTTTCCAGCTTAAACGGTTCTATGATTTTCATCTGCATCCTACCCTCAGGCTGTGCAGGCTGCTTGCCCGACGGCCGTGCAGTTCGGCGAGCGCAGCTGAGCCTGTGACGCCCCCCCCGCGCACGGCCACGCGGTGGCGCCGGCGCTCGCTGCGAGGCACCGGGGAGCGGTCAGCAAGGCTCATCCCCAGCCGTGCTCCGTGGGCGGAGGGGACATGGGGGACTTGCTTTAAAAGCGGCCTAAGGAGGACTGGGAAGAGCACTGTCCGAAACAGCGAGTGCCCTGCAGAGCCAGATGGGAGAGGCAGCGAACGAGGCTTGGCTGCAAAAGGCTCTGTGGCTCTGGGCTTCAACCTTCGAGCTGTCCAGAGTCCAAAAAACAGATTCCAGGCTGGTTCTGGTGCCACAGATGATAAGAGAGCAGTTGCTGTGAGGTTCCAAAGTCCACGGGAATGAGCACAGCGTGCTTAAGCAGCCAGGCTAACTCAAAGCATTTCTAAGTGAGACTGCAGGAGGCCAGGGCCAGTTTAGCGCCGTTTTGAGATGGCTCAACTAAAGCTGGATGAGCTTCTGAGCAGAAACACAGAACCCACCTCCAGGGAAGAGGGGGCAGAAAGGACAACATGCTGGCAGGGAGCTGTGGCACCACTTCTCCTGAGCAGAGGTCCCTGCTCCAACAGCAGTGAGCTGCATTCCTCTGCCCTGAGGACAGAGGCAGCAGAGGCAAGGGCTAGGAGCTGCCTGCAAAGTGGGTCAAGCATGGGAACGAACGCCGCAGGGTCTGCCCAGACAAGGCTCCTCCAGGCCCCCCCCTTCTCGCTGTAAAACGGGGCAGCAGAGCGCAGCAGGCGCGGGCCACTCTTGCACGCGTTTGCAGCGCCGGGGAGAGGAACCCGGGGGTCTCAGGGGAGGGGACAGAAGGCTCAGCATGAGTGAGCAGTGAGCTACAGGATGCAGGGCTGCATCGATCAGGGTGTCACCAGCAGGGATAAAGATGTCATTGTCCCACTCTGCTCAGTACTGGGCAGGCTGCCCCTTGAGCACTGTGCACAGGTTTAGTCTCTGCTGTACACAAAGGCTGAGGACAGGCTGGAAAGGATCCAGAGAAAGGCCACAAGAATGATCAGAGGCCTGACAGCCCTGCCATGTGAGGGAAGGCTGAGGGAGCTGGGTATCAGCCTGGAGAAGGCTTAAGGGAAACCTCCTAACCATGTACAAGTACATAGAGGGTGGCTGTCGTGAGGAGCCCTTTGTACAGAGGCCCATGGTGAAGACAAAGGGCAATGAGGACAAGCTGCTGCTGGGGAGATTCCCACTGGATGCCAGAAAAAAAGTGTTTTCACCATTCAGACCATCAGACACTGGAATCAACTCCCAAGGGAGCTGGTGGGTGCCCCGAGGCCCAGCTGGACAGGGTGCTGGGCTATCTTGCTTCAACTGTATCCTTACCCTGAAAGGTTAGACTGGATCATCCTTGAGGCCCTCTCCAACCTGGTATTCTATGTCCCTGCTTACTGCAGGGGGGGTTGGACTAGATGACCTCTGGAGGCCCCCTATAGCCTAGTGGATTCTAAGTTTATTGCTGTAAATAATCCCCTGGTATCAGTAAGTCTCAAGAAGTTTTCTTCACTCCCATTTCCAGAGAGACACTCAATACTAAGCAGGCAGGTGACATGTCAAAGCTTTCATTGGCCACTTTCTCCCTCCTGAAGGCAGAATTTATTCTGCATCATCCAGACACAAGGCATAACAAGGCAAGTGTCTTGTGTCCCTCTTCAGGTATCCTTCCAGGATATCAGATCTAAACCAGGGAGCTCTGCCCAAGCATTCAAAGCAGGGCTATGAAATGTGTGCAGATGTCAGCAGCTGGAAACAATCTGGCACAGGCCAGCAGGATCCATCTAATCACACAGAACAACCTGCCAGTCACCAGGCAAGCAGAGACACTTCAGCTCTGTCTGGTTTCCCCTTTCAGAACCAGAGCTGCTCTGGATCATCCTTGAGGCCCCCTCCAATCCTTCTCTGGTGCAAAGTGTTATTTTGCTTGTTTCTGACTGCGTGACCCCCAGCCCCCACGAACGGAGGGTGCCTGCTTCAGCCAGCCACACATTCAGATGGATGGCCAAGTGATGGGGTGGAACTTCGGTAAAACAGCACAAAGCTCAGAGCTCTCCTCCACCAACAACTCTACCCAAATTCTGAGACAAACAGGTATGTTTTTAGAGCAGTTGATGGATCAGTGTCAAGTTCTATTCCTTCCTCCTGACACCTTCAACCCATGCCAGCCCTCCTCACCCGAACACTGTATACAACTGTGCTGCCTAAAACCCCTCTGCAATGCCACAGAATGGGATTTCCAGCTACTCCTGTTTCACAGCTCATGGAATTCACTGTCCTGTAGCAAACATCTACACTCCTCTCCAAACCAAGCACCAACCCTAATTTTGCTCATTTCTCTGCAGCCAGCTCCATCCCTCTGAAGAGAAAAAACTATTCAGTTGGCTGCCAATAAATCAGACTAATAACTACCTGAAGATTTTTTTATCCCCTTGCATCTCCCAACCACGTTCTTGGCTGGTTAGCACTGCCAGTGGCCAAGGGCCACCAGAGCAATCACTGTGTGTTCACAACACACGTTTCTCAGCGAGATCTTCATTCACAGCACAAGCAGGGAGGGAAGCGCAGCAGCCGAGGGGACTCAGCGTTTTCCAGGTGCTTTACTGACAGCTGCCTGTACTTGGGCACAGAGAGGAGCGAGCTGACTGCTCCCTCAGAGCAGGTGAGTCGCAGCAGTTAACAAGTGGGAAAACAGAAAGCAGGGCAGAGTCATCGCTCGTGAAGGAACGCTGCCAGCTGAGGCACAGTTTTGTCTACAGAAGCATTCAGAGAATGGCAAGTGAAAGGAATTTAGTGAACTCCACAGCAAAGGAGTTTTTAGGAGTGATCAAAGCAAAAGTTCCTGAGGTACTAAAAAAAGACACTTCAGATGGACTTACTTTTAGTCTGCACTTCTTCCTGCAAGAGATCCAACTGCAGAAGGCTGAGCACTTTGCAGAAACCATTTGGCACCCAACCTACAGGACAGGTCTGAAGGCAAGCCACCACTCCAGCCCTTCAGAAAAGGGAAGAAGCAGCACTGTGAAATGCAGCACCTTCAATGTTAGAGAACTAAATCCTCCAGCAGAAAAGCAAGAGAGCCCAAAAAACCTTGTCTGGAACAAGTTGGACAGCTGGACAATTTCTGGACTTCCCCTTGGAAGCAAGCAGTATTTTAAAAAAGCAATTAAAAAAAAATCATAGAAGGAGTTGGGCTGGAAAGGAACCTAAAGATCATCCAGTTCCAACCCCCCTGCCATGGGCACAGGCATCTCCCATTAGACCAGCCCACATCCAACCTGGTTTTGAACACTCCCAGGCCTGAAGCCTCCACAACCTCCCTGGGCAACCTCTTCCAGTATGTCACCACCCTCAGGGGAAAGCGTTTCTTCCCAGTGTCTAATCCAAATCCATCTTCTTCCAGTTTGAAGCCACTACCCCTTGTCCTATCACTCCAGGCCTTTTCAAAGAGCCCCTCCCTAGCTCTCCTGTTGTATCCACCTTCAAATACTGGAAGGCTGCTCTAAGGTCTCCCTGGAGCCTTCTCTTCTCCAGGCTGAAAAAGCCCAACTCTCCCAGCCTGTCTCTGGAGGAGAGGTGCTCCTCCCTGCTGCTGTAGCATCTACGTTGCACCCAAGGAATCTGAAGTTTCAAGTTTTCCATTAAAACAACCAGGTATGTCATTTGAAGATACACCCAATGAAATTCAAGCAGAAGCCTTAAGGGGGGGGGAATAAAAATCAGAATTTGTTTTGAAGAAAATTAACCAGGATTTAAATTGTGAAAGAGAGGAGAACAGAAGATAAAACACACAGCACTGATTCAGACTGGCAGCCCAGGCCACACACATTGTACTGAAGCTCAAGTGATTTCTTCTCATACTTACAAAACTGGTTTTATTCTTAGTTTTTCAGAAAATTATTTTCAGTATTAGCACCCACATTGCAAATGGCTCAGACTTGACTTTACACTTGAGAACAGCCACGCTCCATCAGTGAAGTGCCCCTGGATGCTTCCCTTTTGAGTTCTTCAGCAAAGCACCAAGAGGGAAAGAGGCCAAGATGGCAGCGCTAAGCGAGCTCTGTTCCCTGACCAGGCACCTCCCAGGGACAGAATTCAACAGGGCAGAGGAGCAGGTGAGTTTGTGAAACAAGCTGACCTGAGATGCAAGTAGAATCTGACGGGGTTTCCATACTTAGTTCACAAGTTTATTATGAAAAACACTGCAGCTCTGTCCTGCAGCAACATTGTTTTACAGAAAAAAACAGTTCTGTTCAAAGTAATTCACTATCCTTGGACAATTACAAGGGACAATATGGCAGGGCAGAGAGTGGAAAAGGGAACTGAGTGCAGACAAAAAACCAAAACAAAACCAAAATTAAAAACAAATAAATCCATACAATTAAATTAAACAGTATCCCTGAAAATAAAACAGCTTCAGAACAAAGATGAGGCCTCGGTACTTGTTTCAAAAATGTTTAAGCTTCAATGATTGTTTGCTGCTACCCTTATCTACAGTCATGCTGAATAAAGCTATAGCTAAATGGGAAGTTAAATGTATTCACGAGGTGTTAATGTCTACATCTTATCATCTGCAGTCTCTCAGAGAAAGCAAAAGTAACTACAAACAGCGCGACGCCAGCGAGGGGCTCCCGGCCAACAGCGGCGCTCAGCATGCAATGGACTGGTTCATTCTAAGTGGTCACAGTTGTCGACAAGAGGCTCTGTGTTTGTATGGCACGTCTTTTGGTCCATGTGAAAAACAAGTTTGAATGTTAGGGATTTCTCTGACACTTTGGAGTTACTGTTGCTCTGCCCGTCCTCTCCCCAGCTCCAGCCGCGGCTCTCGGCGACGCTCCACAGGCCCGGCAGCTCCTCACAGGAAGTAGTCTGGGGTGCGCCGGGTGACGTGCGGCTCCCCTCTGCGCGGCGCCGGGTCGAACTGCAAGCTGAAACACAGACCCTGGTTGGAGCAGGGCGTCGAGGCAGGGACACAGGCCCTTCCCGAAGCAGGGCTACAACGCACGCCGAAACAGGAGTTCAAACGGCACGCTGCACAGCAGAGATGCTCACTGGAACAGGAGTTCAGCTGACACGCAGGTGTGGTCTGTATGGCATTGCAGCAGCAGTGCTCTTAACACAGGTGAGTCAAGTTTACTCGGCCCAGGAATTGACTTCATAGACTCATGGAGTCATTAAGGTTGGAAAAGACCTTTAAGATCAAGTCCAACCCTAACCCAAGTACCATGACCACAGAACTATATACTGGAGGGCCACATCTACATGCTCCCTGAACACCCCCAAGGACGGTGACTCCACCACCTCCCTGGGCAGCCTGTTCCTTGCAGGAAAAGTATTTTCCCAATATCCAACCTGAACCTCCCCAGCACAACTTAAGCCCATTTACTCTGGTTGCAGATTCTTCTAGGACAAGCATTCAGCTCCCTCCACTCCTCCTGCTAGTACATATTTGTAAGCCCCACATCTTAAACTCTTCTTATGATTATTACAAAGGGACTGGAGAGGAACAAGTCTTCGTTCCAAAGACTCAGAGTGGTCAAACAGAAGTCTGACTTTAGAGAGTTAAGGGTCGCCAGTAGCTGTCAAGTGGGGCAGCTTACACAATTTTTGCCCTGTTCACTAGTCAAACTGCTGCTGAGGTAGTTAATTAGAAACCTCCCTAAAGAAGCCAACCTCCTAAGAATTCCAAGCTTCCAGAAGTCTCTTGCCCTAGACAGAAGGTGATTATCTCACCCATGACAGTGCACTCCTGCTCTCAATCACACACCTCTGTGCAGTAGTTCATTAAACTCCAGTTCCACAAAACCAAAATGAGGAGTTTCACTTTAACCTGACAGGTGAGATGTCAACAACTGCTCCAGGTGCTTGACTCCAAGACTTCACATATGACTAACCCAACATTTCCAGTTCCACTTCACCTCCCAAAAGCTTACAGCTACCCACACCATAACACAATGCTCTCTGCTACAGCAGCTATCCTCCCATCACAAGCACTGGAGCTCTCATTTTTAAGCATACTTACAAGGAGTATTTTAGAGTATCATCAAGTTCCATAATTGCAGCCTGGTTGCCACAGCGGTAGCAGTAGTTTGGAGCACTGAAAATTGTTACTACATTCCGGTCATGGCACCAGTTGTACCCCTGCAGAGGGAAAACGCAGCAATTGTGACAGCCAGCCCCTTTGTCGTACCCCACCGAACCACCTGGCTGCTGACTGACTGTGGAGTGTGCAGAACCACAAGTGGCATCGGTAGGCTCACTTTAAACAAGATTCAGGCTGTATCTTTGTCTTCTTGACAGAAACAGGGTAAAAGGGAATTTTGGCCTTCATATGCTGCTTCTTCCTAGTAAGCATGAGACACTGAATAAAACCTCACAAATAGTCTCCTTGGCATTAGGGTAAAATCATTAAGCCAGCATTTGTGGAGTACACAGTCTATTCTGAATCTTCACCTGTGATCATCAAATCAGAATACAGATACGTTCAAATCTTCTACCTATAAGGTATATAAAAATCTCAGCTGCCAGGAAAAACAAGAGACCAAGAACAAAAGCACACACCCAAGGTGAAAGGAGGAGCAGCACCTATTGAGGTGCCATTTTCTTACCAGGGCACTCAGCATTTAAGAACCTTTTTCCCTACACAGAAACACAACACCACACTCAACTATCACAGAATAGTAGAAGGGGTTGGGTTGGAAGAAACCTTAAAGATCATCTAATTCCATATCCCCCCCACCTGCCATGTTTGGAGCCTCCACGACATCTCTGGACAACCTGCTCCGGTGCCTCGCCACCCTCATAGGGAAGAATTTTCTCCTAATGTCTCATTTAAATCCACCTTCTTCCAGTTTGAAGACATTAACCTCTCATCTTACATCTACTAATGAAGCCTGTTCTGAGATATTACTGTACAATTTCTGGAAAAAGGCCAAAGTAAAGATTACTCCACAGTCAAACTGAGAAACTCCTTTAGCAGCACATGAGTATTGTCCAAGTAGAGCTTCTAGAGGACTCTCATCTGGCTCATGAGTCGTGACAGCATCAGATGCACATCTCTGAGACACAGAGTATGGCACTCACGGACCAGCTAACACCTCAGCCACCATGCTTACCTCCATTACCAACTGATGAGCTCTGGAAACCAATGTAAGGCCATTAGCATGGTTGAAGGTTTCTGAAATATCCTGTCCAAATGTATAACCTGCACCTCGAGGAGAAATGCCCCAGCCACCACGATCATCGGGATCTGACCATAGCAAGTCACACATGGGACCCTACAAGAGATGAAGGCGTTTCAGAGTTCAAAAATCCCCAACTCAGGAAAAGCCTGCACACGGACCAGCCCTGCACAGCTTCTTGCAGCAACCCTTTAAGACTTAAAAAAAGCCTGTCAGCTGCAAGAGGTGGTGCACTTAGCACTTGAAATACTAAGTAGTTCACCTGAAGCAGAACTATTTTGCCCCTCTGAGCTCATTCAGTCATGCCTGATGAGCCTGCAGGCATACACGGCACGTTTCTTTAGGCAAGACATCTCCCTTACCCTTTCCTTCAAAAGACCACAACAGGAAGCCAGACACTTTCATGTTGCTAAGTTGTTTTGAGTTTCACTTTCCAGCTGTCTACTCAAACACCAAGCATGTGCTGAATCATGGATCTCAAGAGTTATTGTCAGTACCTCATGGGGAACTTCCTGCAAGCGATCAAGTGCTCTGATGTGATCCAGTGTATCTATCGATGGAGAGAGGCCACCATGTAGACAGAAAATCTGCAAGAATTAGAGACAAAGTTTATCCATGCAGTTCTGTTTAGCAGAAATGCAAGTATTAATGTACACATTATACACATTCAGCATATCTGCCAGAGATTCTCTGAAGCTGAGAGATGACAAAATCCAGCATTAGCAGCAACGTTTAATTTTGTCAATACCAACCTACCTGACCATCCACCAAGGCAGTTAGAGGCAGGTAATCAAAAAGGTCTGTGAAGTATTTCCAAACATTTGCATTTCCATATTTTCTTAAACATTCATCATAGAAGCCATATACTTGTGTGATTTGCCTGCTTTCGTGGTTCCCTCGGAGGATCGTGATACGCTCGCGGTAACGGACCTATAGAGAAGGGCTTCGTTTAGAGGCAGAAGACCTCTCTTCCCAAAAGAGAGAATCTGCACCCCCTGCCCCCATCATCATAAAGCAATAAACCCAAGCCCTTCTTTGAGATGAAAATTCAATTATTACCTTTGAGGAAAGGAAGGATAATTCATCCAAATCTTCAGCAGCCAAATATTTTTGAGCTTAATTATGACTTTTTATCCATCGTTATAGAAGACATCACTACAGGTGTGCATTATGCTCACCTCTTCAAGCAAACTCTTAAGAGTGCTGCTTAGGCAAGCAAAAAAACAATGAACAGAGCACTCATTTTAGAGAGCATCTGAGAAAACTGAAAAGCACCGCTTGTGTTTTCACCACTGTACCACCAGTGCAGTGCAGCTCACACTGCTGCACACCACGTGTGGCCGGCATGGTCATTACCTAGGGTTTATACAGAGCTGTAGAGCTGAGAAGAAAGAGTTACCTTAAGAGCTACAAGCAATGTGACTGTTTCGACTGAGTAATAGCCTCTGTCAACATAGTCCCCCATGAACAAATAGTTTGTGTCTGGTGATTTGCCTCCAATTCTGAACAGTTCCATGAGGTCGTGAAACTGGCCGTGGACATCTCCGCAGACTGTGACTGGACATCGGACTTCCTGCACGTTAGACTCTTTTGTCAAAATTTCTTTAGCCTGTCAGACAAAAGGGAAACACAGGAACTGTGAATGTGTCTTGAACAGTCACATATTCAAAGTATGCTCTGCCACTTCTGACTCTTTGCTACCTGCTTTCTTCATCGAGTCTTGTCCCTTCTTTGTCTGAAGCACTCAAGGTAAGAAAAACTAAGTCTAGAAATCACGCCAACATCTTCGCTCCACCCCTTCAAAATCCTGAACTCAGGCATGGCCCAAAACCACACTCTCCCCTGGGGAGGTGAGCAGAGACAAGCTCCCAGGGAGTCCTACACTCTAAAGTCTCACTTCAGAGGACTGTTTGGCTTGACATCCATCCGCCCTGCTCTGAAAGCAAAGACGGAGTCCTACATGAAGCAAAAGCAAAACCATAACTAACACCCAGCGGTACCCACGACGGCAGGGCTGGTGACAACCTGCACAAGCTTTCTGAACAAGTCCTGTGCTCAAGCACACAGGAGCAACAGCAAGTTGTGCCTTCGTCAGCCAAAGTAAAGCAACGTTCTTGTCCTCTGCACTTTTCCCATAAAATTGTGCTCAGAGAAGGTGCAGACAAAGCCAATTTGTGTGAAGCAGCACAAGCTAAATATAGCATCAGAAAGGGAACGCTGAAATAAGGCAAGAATTCCTTTAATTGCACCCTCCCTCTGCCAGCTGTTACAGTTTGTTCTGCAGCAGTCCCCAAACAAGCCACAGTAACCTTCTACATCAAGAGGGTATTAGAAATATAAATAGTAATGAGTTTGTAAGTGAACATCTACCAGATTTCAGTGCCTTCCAGCCACCACGGT
The DNA here is from genome assembly GCF_014839835.1 of Dryobates pubescens. Taxonomy (NCBI): domain Eukaryota; kingdom Metazoa; phylum Chordata; class Aves; order Piciformes; family Picidae; genus Dryobates; species Dryobates pubescens. The sequence continues at coordinate 25,237,090 of NC_071627.1, read as the reverse complement.
TGCAGTGCAAAAAGGAACCCTTCTTTACCTCGTGACCAGAATGACAAAGGAACATACAAAAACTATATTCTGTTTTACAACAAGGTGTCTACAAGACCTGCAGAAACAGCATCCGATACCACCTATGCATGGGTTACACCGGATCCAAAATACTGAGGCACATACCAGTGTAAGAGGCAGAAGGAAGCCCAACATCACATTCATTTTACAGATTTTCATCATTTTCTCAAACCTAACCTGACAACTTAAGCCAGGGGGTGGGGGGGAAAGGGGGTCTGCCAGGGAAAGAAGTATTCTGTGACAGTAGAAATAATTCATTATAATCCAAAGAGCATTCAATTTTAAAAGGTTAGGAAAGAAAGATTTGAAGTAAAAATCTAAACATTAAATGCTGGGGACTGCCATGAGCCAAGCTATTAAGGAAGAAGCTGCTGCGTCCTAATTTCCACCCTATTTGTGAAGTTATCAGCTGCACAGCAACCAACAACTCCCCCACCCTGAAGCGGTCTCACTGTCCAGGCAAACCAGCAGAGTCACCACTGCAAACAAGAAAAGTGCTCACACCACCACGCTGAAGGATGGAGACTCCTGAAAATTCAACACTGGAAAGAAGTGCAGAGACAGGCTGGTGATTCAGCACCTGGCACGACACAGAGCTGCAAGTATGGCGGCACAGGGCACAGGGCTAAGTGCATCTCATGAGAGAGCTTCCACCCGTGCTGTGCCTAGTGCTAAAGATAGGTCAGTGCTGGCTTGTGGCAAGTGCTAAAAGCGTAGATTTATTTTAAGATAGCCTGACTTAAGTTCATTTTAATGCACTGACTCTCACCGGATGTTTTGAAGGAGGTTTAACAGCCTTAGCCTCTCCTAAGACACTGCTACCAGCTTAACTCTCCTGACCAGGAACACTGCAGATCCCCGTGGTGCTGCGCTGTCAAAACTACTCCTCAGTGAGAATGACCTCCACTGCCAGTTTTTCTGAGCACACAGAAAGCAGTGCACAAAGAACGCAGCATTCATCTTTCACCAAAGGAATGTGATGTCCATGCTGCCAGAGATGAGAGTGGCAGAGCTCTCAGCACCAGTGCTGCCACTCCTTCAGCCTGTGCTCAGCTGCGTGCACAACCACGCGTGCAGGTACGTCAGGCAGCTGCTCTGATGGAAAAAGACTGTTCCAGGTCAGCCTGCATTCAAATCCCTGCTGCAGGGATTTCACCGTTTCCATGTTCTCAAGTTCCACGAAGTTCTGTGTTACAAACTGCTTCATCCATTCAGTCCAGAATGTCCCATAGTACCAACAGTGGCATACAGTGAAGGGCTTAAGCACTACACTTGCCTCTACACAAGAGCTTCAGCAGAGCTAGCGGTGGAAAAAACACCACCCTGAGAACGAGCCACCGAGTGGCCCATCAGCCACACCCCAAACTTCCACCTTGAATCAATTCCTCTAAAAGGACATGAAAAAAATGCTGTAACAAACCCTCAAGTGGTAAAACAACAAACACCCTGTGCCTGTGATGTCACAGTTTCACAATTTGAGTTTCCCAGAGGTACCACTGAGGTGTGCCTGAGACCCTGCCTTTGTCCTGGACCACACACCACCCTCTGCAACCTCATCTGGTTCCAGTCCCTCTCTACTGAGCCTTTCCCCCAGATCCATGATGATGATGCTACTCACTCAGCCACACCATGCACCTCCTTCCCTGTCCCTCCCTACCCACCCTCCCCTCAACCAGCTGGGCTTCACACCAGCAGCTGTCCCAAACTTCCTCAGGGAGAGGATGCAGCAGAGCATTTTTCACCATCCTTCAGCACCAGACAGTACCTGTGATCAAACCACCAGATGAAGGAGAATTAGGCAAGAGATGCATACGTGATTCCTTTACTTCAAAACCCCAGTGACCTATTGTGCTGCTCCAAATCATGCTCATTATTTTTTCAGCACTACACAAATACTACTACACCCACAACTATTTTGCATCAGCCTTTGTACCAGCTGTAAAATCAGCATTTACCAACTGAAGTAATAGTTGTGGTTTTTTTCCAGTTTTAATCTGTATCCATTTGTGCTTGATTCTGAAATTTGAGTGTGTAGTGCTGAAAAAATAATGAGCATGATTTGGAGCAGCACAATAGGTCACCGGGGGTTTGAAGTAAAGGCATCAGGTACAAGACTAACGCAAAAACCCCGCAGCTGTAAGACAGCTGCACAGTGAGAGCAGAAGTAGTAGTAAAATGCTGTCATAAGCAACAGCTGCTGAGGTGGGAAGTCAGGTATTTCACTCAGAGCAGTCCCAAAGTTCAAACAACAAGCCCTTATCAAACATACTTCAGCTTAGTCACATTGACTGCAATTCATTCCCACCTGGTATCTGAAACACTGCCTTACTCAGCTGTTTTGCTGGGCAGAGGCAATTTGAACCATCCCAAAAGACAAGAAGAATAAAACCAATATTGATTTAAACACAGAGGCAAACAACAAACGGCAAGGCAAGCAGCACTGCGTGAAGATACAAACTAGTACTTCAGAATTCAGTTCTTCCTGCACTGCTGCACTTCCTCCACAGGCCAGAGAGCACTGAGCACTGTTTTGCTGCCTCCATTCACAAAGACCATCCTTGATGCAAAACACTGCTCTTAAAATGCAAAGATTAGCTTCATTGTTTGAAAACAATGCAAGATCCAAGTGTAAACTCTGCATTTTGTAATTAACAGCCAGGGATAAGAATTTGAAAACGCCTCTTATTAGCCTATTAAAGCCACCACCATATGATGTTCAGATCTTCAGTTCTATTTAATGAGACACAAGGGTTGTTATGGATGCAGAGGTATCCTCTCCTGTTTCTCCCTTACTTGCATGTATTTTTATCCTGTATGTCACAGGCTAAGCCTCCAAGTTCAGTGCTAGAGAATGGATGGACTGCAGCCTGTGCTTCTCAACTGGCTCCGTGCCGAGGACAGACGAGCTTCCCCTCACCAGCAGAGCAACATCAGCCTTGCCTCATGAAATTAATTTCAAGTGGTCCACTTCTGAAACATCCTCTGAATCTATCTGTACTCAAATTCCTTTGTGTTTCCAGAACATACCAGATACTTCTCAGTTATTCCTGCCATACATTCTATCAGGAGCTCTGACAAGTCAAACCAAGTATCTATCCTGAGAACCATTCCTCTAGCTTTGCAGGACAATGCATGGCAGTGCTGCACAGCAGCAAACCACTGCTAGAAAGTGCTTATCAAAAGAGGGCTGCTAACTCAGCAAAGCAAACAGCCACTGGTTTCATCAGACAACAGGGCTCCCAAGCCTGGTTGCAGACAGCAACCTGTCATTCCTGGCTGACCAGAGCTTACTCCTGCAGCCCACTACACTGTCTAGGAAAGCATGGTGAAGAGCATCCAGGCTAACCAAGAAAAACCCCAGGTATCTGTAGTTACCATAAAGACACTTTGATAAGGCCCAAGACTTCAAACACACCCCTCATTTCCTGTCGTCAAGATGCCCAGGATGTGACTAAAGGCACAATGATCAGCTAATTGGGATGAACACTAGTTTTAGCTGGCCAAACATTGTGGACTGGAAGAGATTTCCCTTCCAAGCAAAGTCATCCATTGAAGTCAGCAAGTCTTCTGCACCAGCATTTTTCTGCTTCAATTGAAGGGCTTCCCCTCCCAGCTGGAGAAATGAGGTCTCCAGTATCACCCTCTATGAAGGAGGAAGGACAGCAGCCAGATTAGATATGACACAAATGGGAAACTGATATATGCCGAGCTTTGGAAGCCACTAAGGAGTTCAGTGTGAATGTGCCAGTAGAAACACAATTAAAATACAAAGCTCTATGCTGACATTTAATTATTCAGTATTCCAAAGTAAGTAAAACCAGGATCTGCAGCCACATAGAAGCCACAGAAGCAAAATACTTGGGAAAGCCCAGGGCTGAAACAGAAGAGAACTGTTCTGCTTTCTGCTTTGTTTTGTAACTAGCACATTTCCCTCAATTTCTACCCTCTCTCACTACTGCAGATGAAGAGCTCAGGAAAGGAAGGCAAGGCATACCTGGTCTAAGAGTCAGGGTGCAGCTCCTGAGAACACCTGTGTCATGACATGGTAACTACACTGGCAGCCCTTCATCTTCTCGGGATAGGGCACTTCGGACTAACAAGCCAGCTCAAAAGTTTTAACTGAAGTGCACAAAAATAACGTTTAGTAGCTTCTCATTTAGTGTCAGTTACTGCCAGTGAGCAAGCACAGGCAATGAACTAACCAAAAGAAGGGTAAAATTCTATCAGTTTTGTACTTCAGCAAGTACCCTTCCCCTTCTTCAGGGCTCCACAACTCAGCTGCAATTGCTCCCTTCTCTTTGAGCCGTTTCTGTTGCTACAGAACACCAGTTCGATAGAAGACATTAGCCAGACAGAACACAATCCTAATGCCAGACCAGATTAAAGAGACAACCACTTTCCTTTTTCTTCAGGAAACTGCAGAAGGTCTGCAAAAAAGCATACAGGCAGTAAGCCTTTACCAAGCAAGCCTCTGTTCCTTTGTGTTACAAAGGACTGACACTGCTCCCAGACCGGGCAGTCCCCTCAATACCTCAATGTGGAAAAAGAGCAGCAGTCTCACAACTCAGCCTAACTGCAAGGAGAGCCCGCAGAGCTGGCTTGAGAGAAGGGAAACTGCTGTTTAAGTATCAGGAGTTGACAAGATGAGATGGAAAATGAGGACAGGAAGGGAATGTTCTGAAAGACCTCAATGTTGTCATTTTGCTTGGATTAAAGATCTTAGTGCCCTTAACTTTGAATTGAAAAAAAAAAAAAAGACACAAAGGCCATAATTTTTTATTTTTTTAAATACAGGAGAGGTAGCTCAGGAAATCCAGCTGCCTTCCCCTCTACAGGAGTTACAACAAACACACCAATGGTACTAATGCATGAAGCTGACAGAGAGGGTCTTCAGTGGCCTCTCCAGAACAAGCTGCATCCATGTGGTAGTATTCAAGTCATTAAAAAAAGAGCCTAAAGCTACTCCCAAACTAGTTGTGCCTGATACCCTCAAGTCCAACCCAGTGCAAATGCAAATGGTTTTCAACACTTATGCTCAAGTATCACCCACTACAGCTAGGCAAGGCCATGTTGAAGGGAGGGTCAGAATATCAACTGGTGTAGCCAAGTGTTCAAACCCACAGACATGTACTTCAACATCAACCAGCAGGTAGGCAACACCTGCACTTGAAGGCATCTTCAGTAATCCCAATGGAAAGAGTGAAGCCTTGATTACTGAGCAGTTGAGCTCCACATTTCTTCTTCAGCCAGCAATAAACTGGTTTTCCACCTTGACATACCGCCTGAAGAAAAGGAATTGAAGCCAACAACTGTGTTACTGAATACCGGAGTAGTGCTGAAGGGTCCTTCAGTGAGGATGGAAATCCTCTCACAGCTCCTCTGAATCCCTTCACACAGCTTTCTGTACAAGGCTTAACTCTGTGACTCCTGCCAGGCAGGTTAGGTTATTGCACTGTTTAAGGCAACCCAGATGACACAGAGCAGCACCGTCATCACATCTGAAAGGCAACAACCACACCACAGCTGTGTTTGGAGGAGGACTGCAGACTACAGGCTCATCCATGTCCCAAGCCTTAAATCAGGAGAACTCAAACAGGAATGCTTACTTCTGTTACCTTAAGCAACGCCCAAAAGAACTTCTAAAATAACACAAAACCATCTTTCGTTCCTACTCGATCACAACTAATGCAATTGGGATAACAAAACCCACCCCACCACGCTGCCAACACTACTCTACTGAAAGAAAACATCAAATCAGCAGCTTGCTACTGCTGCAGGAAGGGGCAGATGCAGGACTGCCTCCCCAGGAGCAGGTGAGGAGGCTGGTGCTTCCCACACCTTGTGTGTGGAGAGCCCATTCCCATTTCATACTGCCACCTGCAGAACACTGGGAATGAAAGGCTCTTTTTTGTTCAAGTGTTCCAGAATCATCTAAAACACAGTCATTAAACTGTCACCAAAACAGCTTTTCACAATACCCCTGCAACTTCAGAGATGGAAGGTCTGTGTGTCCATCAATGGCTTGAACTCCAGGTACATTCAACAGAACCGCAGCAAAGGAGTCCTAAACCATCTGTGGGCTTCCCACAGTCCCTGAAACCACTGTAGAGGGCAGGAGTTCAGGGGTTTCCCTGTTAGGGAACCCAGTAGCCAGTGCAGCAGCAAGGAGGAACTGAAATGCTGCACCTTCCACACCCACATTGTTCTCCTAGGGCTAGAGGTGGAGGGACACAGAACTAGTGGAACTCAGCACACCGCATGGGACCTCTGTTGAGACAGGATCTTCAGTTCAGTTACAGCACATTCAGACAGGAACACTATGTTTACCACCACCTTTGTATGAAGATTGCTACAGTTACACATAAAGATATGGGAATGCAAAGCTAGCTAAAGAAAAGAGCCTTGCAAACACAGCTGGGGACTGCTTAAAACATCCACTTCTGGTGAAAAATAATCTGCTAAGGCAGGCAACTGCCCAAAATCAGAGGAGGCTAAAGGGAATATGTGAGTGCCTTAGTCTGAGAAAAAAGTGGGGCAGACATCTTAGGGCAGTAAAAGCTTAAAAGGCAGGAGTGAGATCCACAACACTTCCAGTTCTGTGCATTAGAGGAACTGAACTTTGATCACAGAGGGGTTTTCTCAGCCAAGAGAAAGCTTCAGTGACATACTGCCCTACCAGAACTAAGGCACTTAAGCTGAAGGAGTTCAAACAGCTGAGTACATGCATGTATGGCTAGTCCTCACCTGCAGCCAGGCTCAGAAAATCTAACTTGGAAGATTTGATGTTAACCAATGGTGGAAGTTCTGCAGAAATAAGAAAATAAAAATTTAGAAGCAGAGAAAAATAGGCCACTGTCCAGGCACCTACCAGAGAACAGTATGGCCCAGAAAGGTATCCGCACTGAGAAAATCAGCACTAGTGACAAACCAAAAGGCCAATGTAACCAAGACCACTCTTTAAGAGACAAGGCCTGGAACCAAGGTTTCTGGAATGCCTTTAGAGGACCAGCCCTTCACTTGCAGCAGAACATTTGGTTTGCAGCTCTGTCTCTTCAGACACATCCTGCTAGTAATTGCAGTGCACAGCAAGAGCCCTCCACACTGCACACAGCACGTACATCCAAACTGCCATCCTCTAAAAGCTGTATGCCATGTTCAAACTCGCTGAAATACTAACTAATGTTTCTAGAAGAGACTCGCTGCCACCTGCACTATGCCCCCTCTGAAATAACCCATGGAGACTATCCACAGATTCAACTCATTCCCTTGTGCATCTTCAGTGTCATCTCACCTTCCTGAGCAATGGACCACACCCCCACCGCTTGTGACTGAGAGCATTTACACACCATAGTGAGGAGACAAGACCGTGGCTCTACCCATACTCCAAACCAGCATCCTTTCATTCCAAGTGGCCAGGGGAAACCCCTCACCTGGCAACTGCTGTCCCTCAGCAGAGGAGAAACAGGATGAACAATGCCAGTATGCAACAGTGTCCACAGGGTGTATGGTTTGACAGCATCTTCCCAACATCATATCCTGGAGCAAAGCATGCACAGCTGGGCACAAAACTGACAGAACATACAATACACAGCATGTCAGGCCTGGGATATCTTAGCTGCCACTCAGAGGCTCTTATTTTTTCAAATTATCTGTAAAAGTATTATGTATTATTCATGGTTACAAACTATTCCCAGGCTTAGAAGATGGTTTTGCCCAGTTACCAGCACCCAGGTAACCAGGCACAAGGTAAGATGCACTAAGGAAGTAACTGGGGTGCAGGGATGGCCATCATCATCATTGGTAAACAGCTCTTTATCAATACTGAAATGCAGAAGAGCCCTTAGGTTTCTTTTTAGTAGACAGGCACCAGTCTGCACAGACAAGGTCCCAGCAGATCAAGAAATACCAGCCAGGAAGATCACCCCATCCAACAGTTTTGGGGGAAAATCCTCAAACAGATTTATTTCCTGCAGCTAGACCTATCTACAGCTCAGTGGGGTGAAGAATGACCCAGCAGGGTTTTTCTCTCTCCTTTGAAACAGGGATAGTTGACACTGCTCATACCTCAAGCTGTTTATGGAAACATGTACCCTTTGGGTGTGATTACACCCACAAAACTACAAGGACAATCAAAACGTGAAGCACTGCTCCATGAAGCTTACAGCAATCAGTGACAGAAGCATGGAAACTGGTAAGAGCCAATGCTGCCCCTCAGCAAGAGGGCACAGGACTCACCTAACACCCTGCTGTCACACACAGGCCTTTTCACTTGAGGGGCAGAGATGACTTGATGGAAAACTTAAGACTTCAAGTTCCCTGCAATGCCAACCACGTAAAAACACAACTACCCCAGCAGGAATTCCCAATGAATCCATCTGCAGTTCTCCTCCTTAACACAAGCAGCCCGGTGGTGGCTGTGCCCTGCACAGTGCAACAGCCAACCCATCCGAGAGGGAATTGCAGCTGCTCAGAGAAAACTGCCCCGGGTATGGAGCTGGCTCACACCCATCCAACGTCAGGCAATGGCTGGCTGCAATCCGGGCAGAATTATCTCATGCATTCTTGTGGCCATCTCAAAACACAGTAGTTAGCACACAGCTTGCTGTGACCTTTCCTTCATCTACTGTGATTTTGGTGATGAGCATTACACATTTAACCAGAAATACAGCTCACTGCCATTCTTCACTGGGAGTAAGTGAAAATGCCTTGCACAACAATGACAGTATCTTCTGCAAGCAACTTCCAATGCTAGGTCTACTCCTTAGTTACCTACAGAACTCAGTAAAATGAAAGCTTTTTCCTATATTCCCCATCCTTCCTCAGGTTAACAGAGCCACTCCTATGGTATTCAGGATCCCGCACTAGCATCCACTTCTAAAGGATGGGAAGGGGAATACAAACCTCTCCACGGAGCAACACCAGCAGCTGGACTGCTCTCACTAGAAACACGCATGAAAAAGAGGCAGGCAGTGACACTGCCACTTGCTTGCCTCACAATGTAAAAACACACAAGCTGTATCGAAGGGCAACAATTTTAACTTGCTAGAGTAGTTGTGAACCAAAAGTTGTACTCGGGCAAGAACCTGTCTGGCCAAAACCACTGCAAGATAGTTACTAAGTCAATAGAGAGTCTTCTGGAAACACCCCAAAACACCACGCTGTGGTGTTTGTAGGCAGGATGCCCAATGAAAAAGCAATCTGATTCCTTCCTGTGGCAGGTACACGGCCTCCCTTAAAACCCAGTATATCAGCAACTGCTCGTATTCCTTATTTTCCAGTTCCCAAACAGTCCACAAATATTACTTCCTTCAGTGTAGAAATACATAAACCCTTCAGTAACCAAAAAAGCTGTTCAGCTTTTTTGCTGTTGCTACATCCAGATTTAGAAGCCAAATGGAAAACGCTGCTGGATGTTATTAGTTCTTCCTTGAATCTTCAAACTGCTGGGCTGATTTCAAGACCTTTTTAAAGCATACATGTTTCAATCAACACAGTCCTGCAGCATTCAAATCACAACACTTCGAGTCGTCATCAGAAGATTAGGATCTCGAACCTCTATTCTATTAGTTTAATGAAACCCACAATCTTATTCAGCCGAGCCAAAGTCCCAGATGCAATTTCCCTCTCAATGACTGCATCTGTTCTTACACATATCATGACAAAACCCAAAACTCAAGCTGCTGCGTTCAAGCCACAGCCCTCCGCCCCGTGCAGCTCTCCGCGGATCAGCACAAGCTTGTCTTTCCAGCGCAAGGACCTCCACTCCGGGGCCGCTGCACAACTGGAACCGCACCGCGAGAGACTGTCGCCTTGGGTCACCCGCGGCCGGACCGGCAGCCGAGGCCGGCCGGGGGCGGTTGCACCAAGCACTGCCCGAGGAAGAGAAAAGGTAGCGGAGAAGGGCCGGGGCCGGGCGGCCCGGCCGGGCTCCCTGCCGGGATGGCGGCCCCGCTCGGGGGTCTCTCCGGCAGCGGCGCCATTTTAGGAGGCGATGAAAAGGCGGGAGGCGGAGCCAGGCTCCCAGCGCAGCGGCGAGAGGGGGCGCGGATCCGCCCGCCGAGGGGCCGCGGCTCGCCCGGCTCCCAGCCCACCGGCTGGCCCCGTCGCGGGTCCGGCGCCAGCCACCCCCACGGAACCATCCGAGAGGCGTCGACCCGCCGGTCCGCTCGTCCCGACGCCTCGTCCCGCCCGCGGACCCTCCACCTACCCGGCGCAGAGACGCCTTCCCCACCCGGCGGCGCCTTCCCAGGCTGCCGGCCGCTCGCCTTCCCGCCGAGAGGCCGCGCTGGTCCCGCGGGCTCCTCCAGCGGTCGCCTCCCCGCAGCGACCCGGCTCCTGCCCCCTCCGCTTCCCCGCAGTCCCTCACCTTCTCGCAGAGGCTCTTCACCTGCCCCTCGGACAGCTGCTTGCACTCGTTGAGCTGCTCCACCCACTGGTCGAGCTCCTTGGTGAAGACCTTCTCCTCCATCCCGCTCACCCCCACCTCACCGGCTGCCGCGGCCACACCACCCCGGAGGTCCCCTGCGATCAACTCTCCCAACGTCGGTGGCCGCGACACGGCAGGATAGAGCGGCGGGTGGCGAAGCGACCGGGAGCACTGCGAGTGGCGGCGGCCGGCGCGGCGCTCTCCACTCCTGCAGCTCTGCCGCCCGCTGCCTCGCACCAGACCGTGTAATGGCCGCCGCGCCTGACGTCACCGCCTCGGCTTCCACTACGGGGAGGGGGAGGCAGGCTCTCGGAGAGGCAGCGGCGCTTGCGCGGGCTCCGGGAGGGATGGCGCCTGCGCGCCAGCTAGGGACGAGGAGGACCGGCCCGGCCGGCGAGTGGAGTCAGGACGCGTCTGCGCCTGTACCGCTGACGGCGGCACACAGCGGCGGGGGCGGGTGAAGTGGCGGCGCTTGCGCCCTGCGAGCGGGGGGCTGCGGCGCAGGCGCGGGAAGGGGGGTGGCGGGAAGGGCCTTTCCCGCCCGCCGGTGTGCCGTGGTCCCTGTGAGGGGCGGCGGCCCCGTTGGCTTCGGCGGCTCGCTGCGCTTACGGCGCGTGGGAGCGGCGCTGCTGCTGACGGGCGGGGGCCTCCCTCCTGGGCCCCGCCCCCAGCCCTGAGGCGGCCGCGTGGGCGCCGCTGCGGCCGGCCTGGCTCTGCGGTACCGGCGCGCCCTGCCCCAGAGACAAGCGGCCGGTGTGCCGAGCGTTCCCCCTCAAGGGGACAGGGAGCCCAGCCTGCCCCGTGTCTGCCCAGAGAGCCTGATCGTCCAGTCCAACCACTCCCTAACTGCCGAGGCTGGTGCCGAGCCCTGGCCCTGCGCACCGCATCTCTCTGCCTTGTCCATAGCTCGGGGGTGGGGATGCAGCCGCTGGGTGGTGTGCGCTGCCCGGCTCCCTCCCCGCCCCCCCGCGCGGCCGCTGCCCCTTTGGAGGCAGGAAGGCGGCGGGCACTTAGGGGTGCGGGTACTTAGACATGAAGCTCAGCCCAAGCACGAACGTTAAGTATCCTGCTTGTGCCCCCGTGCAGTGCTTGGGTTAGAGTAGAATTTAGAATAGAATAGAATAGAATAGAATAGAATAGAATAGAATAGAATAGAATAGAATAGAATAGAATAGAATAGAATAGAATAGAAAGACCAGGTTGGAAAAGACCTTTGAGATCATCCAGTCCAACCTATCACCCAACACCATCTGATCAACTAAACCATGGCACCAAGCATCCCATCCAGGCTCTTCCTAAACACCTCCAGTGATGGTGACTCCACCACCTCCCTGGGCAGCACATTCAATGTGTTAAATGGCTGTGTTGCATTTCTTTATATACGATTTGAACTGGAAGAGTTCTTGGACGACTCGGGGTTATGGTGACCTTTTTAAAAGGAGTAAGTGAGGTGTGCTGGAAGCTTTCAGCAGAACACCAGCAACCAGTGGTGGCCCTCGATGCCCTCACACTGCCTGCCTTAAGGTCAAGATGTCAGTGAAATGGAGACAAGAAGCAGTAAAAAGGAATTGAAGAAATGCATCTGTGATTAGTAATGATTATGTATTTTATGCATTAAATTATAGAGCAATTAAGCAATGCAAGATTTTATCTAACCTCCAAAAGACACAAATTTCTCAGCAAGAAAAAAAAATTCACTTAAATGTGTTTTAATTTGGACAAAACTGCCAGCTGAAACTACCAGAACAACAAGGACTTCACCTTGTCACTAGATGTTAATTGTCTTGGTCAGGGTTTGCCTAATACAGAGTTTAAATCGTCACATTCTTTGCCTACTATGGAAGCAAATTAACAATTACACAGTGAGCAAGAGGAGAAGAATGTTTGGTTTCAGAGGTCAGTCTCGGTTTCCTGGTGTCAGAGTCTAGTAGGCATGGGTTTGTCCAAGTGATCTGACTCAGCTGTTCTCCTTTTCATCCAGAATGTTTCTGCCGTTTTAACCTAGATTGGTACCTTCAGGGGTTCTTAGTTCTGTACTTGAAGCTGTAGAAGGAAGGTTTCAGGAATTCACTTGGTAGCACAACTTCTTTAGTACTCCAAAACAAGCTTGAACAGATAAATTCAAAGTGTGCAACAGGAAGGTTTTCTCTTGTGTAACTTGCCACGCTGAAGTTTATTCTCCTTTACAACCATTGGGCCCCTGGAATAGTTGGTTAAGACCATGTTTAGCTCTCTATTTTCCATACAGATAGTGAAGTTCTTGGTGAAACTCAAGTAGGTTGTGTCTTTGACCTCCTCACGGTGTCAGTTTCCCAGTTAATTATTCTGCCTACAAAAAACAAGTATTGTTATTTTTTTACTTTTTTCCTCTCAGCATTGGGAAGAATCTGAACCCACAAGGTTGCTGCACTGTGCTTCAGCTTGGAGAGAATCAAGTGCTTCAGCCTCATGTCAGAGCCCAGCTATGAGCCAGGGCAAGGTGGTCTTTGCTCTTGGATGGTGGTCACTTGAGGCTGGCAGAAAGAGGGCACTGGGGGAAATCTCCTTTCAAGAGCATTACCCTTCTGTTGTCAGCAAAAATGAGTGTTCAAAAAAAATTGATTTACTTGAGAAAGGCATTGGGTTTGTCTCTGTCTACTTGTTTATGTGGGTGTACAAATGGTTTGAGCTGGCATGGGTAAGGGCTCCGTGGAGTCAGGATCATAGAAGGGTCTGGATGGGAAGAGGCCCTGTGCTGCCAGCGGAGTTTGGGTTATCAGCTGTAACTCTGGGCTTTGTCAGACAGCAGATCCAGCTGAAAAAGGGGATGTGCTGGTTATGGATCCTCCTGCTCAAAGCAGGACAGGACTCCACTGCCTGCACCTGTCTGTGTATTGGGAACAGCAATGGAGAAATAAAACCTGAGCAGCAAACTCTTAGCCCGAGCTCCTTGCTAATGAAACTTGAGGCGAGCTGCAGTGCTGTTTAACTGATAGGTGTGAGGAAAGCACAGCTAGTGTGGGTTGGAGCTGCTCACAGGTTCCAGAAACCATCTCTGCTGTCCTTGCCACGAGTGTGGCGGCTCCCAAACCCACCCCTGAGTCTCAGCAGCACAGTTAAAGTGCTCCCATAGGAAAGGAAGCCTTGTTGTTTGAAAAGACTCAGACCCCCGTCTTGGAAAGGGTGGGTGATTCAGCACTCCTTGTCTGCAGATGAAGCTGTGCCACTGACTAGGAGAGAATTCAGCACTTGGCACAGGAAATTTAGAATCCAATTATCTGGACACAAAGGGGAGGAGGAAATCTTGCTTTCCTTCATCCCAAGCTTCAGCTCTGTGTTTTGAACAGCCTGTATGTGGATCAGAAACCAGATCTTGTTCCTGCCTCTTACTTGAGAGACATAATCAATAGTTTAGAGAGTCACACTTGCTTTTCTCTTCCTTAGATAATTATCTGGGCCTTCAAAGTAGAACAAAATAATGAAAGAATACCTGCTGTGTTGTGTAAGGTGGTGGTTTGTCAGTTCTTCAGATGCACAATAAGATTAATGTGGGACTTGTGAGATGGCAGCAGTACTACTCAGTGTTTGGTGTGCATGGGCCAGGCTTGTGTATGTGGTTTGTAACTACGGAGATAACTGGGTGTGTCTGCCGAGATGAGTCAAGTGCAGTCCATGCTGCTGTGTGCCAGCTCAGTGCTTGAGTCAGTGACAAGCATACAGCCTTCCTGAAGCAGCATAACTTGGAGCTGACTGCGCTTGTGCTTGCACACAGCTGGTCACTAGGTAACCCAGCTTTGCTGCTAAGCAAAGGGGGCCTGCATCAGCAGGGATACAGAGGTGATTGTCCCCCTGTATTTGGCATTGATGAGGCCACACCTTGAGTGCTGGGTTCAGTTTTGGGTCTCATGCTACAAGGAGGACATTGAGGTTCTGGAGCGGGTCCAGACAAGGGCAACAAAGCTGCGGAAGGGTCTGGAGAAGAGGGCTGGGTGTGGAGCCTGGGGTTGTGCAGCCTGGGGAAAAAGGCTTGGGAGACCTTCTTGCTCTCTACAACTCCCAAAGAGTAATTTGGAGCAAAGTGGGAGTTGGTCTGTTCTCCCAAGTAAAAACATTACAGGACAAGAGTTAGTGGCCATGAGGGGAGGTTTAGGTTGGACATGAAGAACAATTTCTTTCCCCAAAAGTGTTGTGAAGCCCTGGAACAAGCTGCTCATAGAAGTGGTGGAGTTCCCATCCCTGGAGGGGTTTCAGAGCTGTGGAGATGCAGTGCTGAGGGATGTGGTTTAGTGGTGACCTGGCAGTGTTGGATTAGTGGTTGGATTTGATGATTTAAAGGTCCAACCAAAAGGATTCTGTGGTCTCAGAGTCACTGATATGTGTCAGCAGTTGCAAGGACCGTAGCAGTTACTGCAGCAACACTGCCAGCATGGTACAAGACTTGTGGGTCACACCTGAACTGTGCAGGCTGACACCACAGGGCAGCATACAGCTGGGGGAACGTGGTGCTGATGGAGCGATATAGAGTAAGGAACACTTAAATTAACTGTCTTTACACTTAGCTCGCTCTCAGTATTTTACTAGTTCTAAATACTCTGTAGTGTGTCTGAAGTGTCTGTTGCTATGGCATTTTGATACTAAATGCAGAAGGAAAAGGCTATACAATGTTGTGACAGTGAGTCCCCACCTTTTGGTGTGGGGCTGCCTTGTTTCATTAACGTGTTTTTTGGTAACGAAGAGTACAGACACTGGCACTTCAGTGCAGAAGTTGTGTAGGGGGAAAGAAAGATAGATTTTTTTCCTGATGGGATGAAGTCAGAGTACATACTGAGATATCAGCCATTCACCAAGCCAAAGTACTCTGTGTGTCTGCATGGTCTCACCGAGCCAGGTCACCTTGTGATCTTGAACAGAAGGATTGCAAAAGATGGGAGCGAGAAGGGAAGCTGCTCACATCAGCACCGGTGTTACATCATGGACAAATATTATTTCTGGGGTTTCGACTCATTCCACCCTGACATGCACCACACAGCCAGTGGCATCCGTAATACTGCTATCAACGGAGGCCTAGTCACGTTGGAAGTTCAATGGAATGGCTTCTGTGAAGGGTGGGATCTCCTTGCTAGCCACCCTCCATGGCCCAAAATAGAATGCTTGGAGCTGGCTGGTGGATAGCTCCGTCTGGTGCTGTCGAGAGAGCAGGATACAGCTACCTCAGCGTCAGGAATCTGCAGGAAGCCAGGGCGAGTGCTCATGGCAGACATGGAGGGTTCCATGGTTTGTGTCCCACTCTCTCCCTGAGTGTGACACTGAGCATCACTCTTGGCTGGTGCATCCAGGCCGGTGCTGTCTCCTGGCTGGCTGGGCAGCAGCACCGGTGGAACAGGGACATCGCTGTGTAGCTGAGCACATGGCCACGTTCCTCCTCAGCTCAAATACTGCATCTCACCTGACAGCTCTAACCTTTGGAGTACTGCCAGGACAATACTGTCCCTGTTGTGGTCAGATGGACAGAGATATTTTCAGCCCCCTTGAAGAAACAGATACCGAGGTTAACTGACCTTCCAATGCCTCACAGAAGCATTTAGAGTTCAGGTAGCAGAGACCTCAGTTCAGCAGATACTTGGACACATGCTTTAATCCCTCCCTTTTGACCAAACAACCTGTGAAGTGTGCTGCTATGCCTGTGCTGGGAGGCCTCAGGGCCCCAGGCTTGCTGGTGGCTGGTGTGGTGCTCTGGCAAAGCTCTCCTGTTGCTCAGGCCTTTCCATGAGCTGCCTTTGAGCACACAACAAATTACTAATACGTACAAGCAGTTGTCATGGAGATAATGATCCCAAGTGGGGGCTTTAATAAGTGGCACAAACCTGGCACATCCTACATGCCTTGTGCAGACGATTCCTATGTAGCATTTCCAGTGTTGGGCATGGAATAGGTCTGTGTCTTTGCTCTTTGTGCCAGCACACCTCAGAGAAACCACTGCTTGGCTTTAGAAATCTGAAAAATGCCAGACTTGAGGTGAGGCTTTTCCAATTCACATCTTAGCAAGGGGCTGCTCACTTCTGTGACATCTAAACCAATGTGATGGCTGACTTAGGGCTACAACCTGTGCAGGGTCTCTTTTCTCTCCTCATCATTGTTCAGCCTGGAGAAAAGAAGGCTCCTGGGAGACCTTAGAGCAGCCTTACAGTATTTGAAAGGGGCTACAGGAGAGCTGGAGGGGGACGTTTTGCAAAGGCATGGAGTGACAGGACAAGGGGTGATGGCTTCAGACTGCAAGAAACTGGATTTGGATTAGACATTAGGAAGAAAATCTTCCCTCCGAGGGTGATGAGGCACTGGAAGAGGTTGCCCAGGGAAGCTGTGGAGGCCTCGACCCTGGACACGTTCAAAGCCAGGCTGTATGCAGCCTTGAGCAGCATGGTGTAGTAGGAGATGCCTCTGCCCATGGTAGGAATTAGACGATCTTGAAGGTCCTTCCAAACCATTCTGGAACTTTCTTATCATGGTACATAGACTTAGGGCAAAAATGCAGTAACTAATCCAAAAGAATGGAGCTGGCTAATACATCTGGGCAGTCTTCAGAGCTGTAATGAGGATCATTTTCCTTGGAATGAAGCCTTGATCCTATTAAACACCTATAAACCCAGGAGGACCAAGTGCTGTACCTGCAGACTTAAGGATAATGAATCCTCAGCTCTCCAAGGTGTTTTACCCAAGCCTGCCTTAACATTTTTGCTCGTCAACTGTCCTTGCAAAGTAGTACACAGTGCAGTTCAACCCAGAAGTAGGTGTCTTACCTTTTTATCTGTGCCTCTTTTTCTTGTCCTGGAGATCCTGTTACGCTTCAGCCAGGTAACCCCAACCCAATGTGGCATTCTGGGGCCTGTTTGAGTGAATGAAGAGATGCTCTGTATAGCACAGCTATTTCTTTTCCTTATTTCCAGATACTTACTCTTCAGTTAATACTACATGACAGTTACTGTCACAATGACCTTCATCAGGGCCAAGCAACTGGAGAGTTAAGCTATAGAAAGACTGCAGCCAGAAAACGTGAACTATTCCTCACTTTCCTGCCAGGTGAACGTACATTTCCTCCACAGCACTGCCTGCATCTTGTATTGAGGGAAACATGAGCCCAGCTGGGGAGTACCCATGGCTTCCAGGAGCATGTTAATGGAATATCCAGGTTGTTTTGGAAATACCACAGATGTCTCTCATGACAAAGCAGGTACACACAACCTGGTCAAAGATGGCTTGGCTCAGCTGCTGCCTTGCCACCCAGCTCAGCAGCAGGTCTCGAGTTCAGTTCAGAGCTGTGCTGTGTCCTGGCTTCTACCTAAATGCTTCCTTTGATTAGAGAGGCTGGGTCCAAGGGAAGAATTTTCTTTTGAAATCTATTTATGAATGTGCTAAAGGACAAAGGAGAACCTTAATACTCTCAGTGCTCAGAGAGATTTATTCTTAGATCATGACTCTGCTGTGCCGTGCCTAACAAGAGTATTATTAGTAATAACTAGTTACAAATGATAACCTGACCTTATTTTTAACCTAAAACTGAATCAGATTTCATTGTAATAGGTGGATTCAGAGTTGTGCTCTGCTCTTTGAATGTTATCATTCAGAATTTTGGTGCCTTCTGTTTAAAGTGTTAAAAATAGGTGGCAAGCTGGATAATTATTGTTCCACATCTCGTTTGCAGCCTTACATAACAGTGCTCTCACCAAATGCCTTATTTTAGGGGTGGAGTGGAAGAACATTCTGTAGCAACCTGAAATTATTTGCACTAGTGTTGCTGGGTTGTACAGAGCCTGGGTAGAACTGCATCTGCTCTTTGGAGGAAACTTTGATAGCCAGTTTAATCAAAATAAAGATAATAATGAACATTAAAATGTGTGGAGCGCCTCAGCTTTGGCAAGATGAAGTCCTGTGCTGTCAGCACACCTCCTTCCTGAGTGGTGATCCTGTTGCCTAAGCAGAAACTGCCAGTCATGCCAGCTCAGTGGCAGTCAAACCATTTGTGTCTCTGATGGTAAATATACAAACATGCAACATGAAATTCCAGCAGTGGACTGGGAAAAATACCCCTGGGTGGATGGAGCTGCACTTGGTAAGCCTGAGCTTCCTCAACCTGAGAAACCTGAATGAGCTTCCTCATCAGTAACACTGTGTTCATAGGCAAAGCACTGCCTCCATTTGTACTCACTCAGACTATTCACCCTTCCATCCCTGAGCTGGGTCCCCTTTCCTCATCGTAGCCATTGAACTCATGTGACATGGGAAGGATGAAAAAGAGCTGGGAAGAGGCAATGGTCAGTCCTGAGAACCTTCAATACCTTCAGAGGTAACAGACTCCCCAGCTCTCTCCCAGTGATCACAATACCAACAAACCCTGATCTCTTCTAACTTTATTATCTCTTCTATTACCATTACATTTGATCTTTTTACCTCCTCTTTCACTGCATGCTGTGACCTCCCTCCTTGATCAACATCTCCCAAAGGAAGAAGGGGATCCCCCTGCATTGGGCACTTTTAAGACTGCTCGGTGCTGGGCTGTCTTGTTCCAACTAGACTATTACCTAGAAAGGTTGGACTAGATGATCTGTGGGGTTGGATGATAGTATGGACTTGATGATCTCAAAGGTCTTTTCCAACCTGGTTGATTCTATTCTATTATCTTTTTTTGGCATCAAAGCCAGCATCGTTGTCCTTGATTGTTATTCTCCTCTGTCCCTTTTCCTGTGCATAGCTTCTTTTCTTCCCTCTTTTCAACCTTGCTAGACCAGATTTAGCTAGATGATTCACAACACCTCATAATCTATTGAAACCTCATTCTAAATTGAGTGCCTTTTTCTCCCTGAAGTTGTGTAGAATTAATTAATTAACATTAAAAATAGACTGTTCCATATTTGACTAATAAAAATCTCACCCCAGGCTCACATGTCCACTGTATTATTGCATGTCTCATATAGCTGCTACCCACACCCTGCTGCTGGAAGCCCAAACCAACAAATCCTAACAGTCTGCATGTTTAAAAGCTGGGTCTGTGCTGGGCTGAACTCGGGCTGGCAGCTGAACAACCAGCTGGCTGTCACTCCCCGGCAGGAAGTGCATCTGACAGCTGTCAGTCTCTGTTCAAAGGCAGCAGCCAGTGCTAACCTTGCTGCTGCTGCTGCGGTGCAGAGATCTGCTCTCAGGATCGCACAGCCAGCACAAGCACACCTCACCAGCGTGGTGCTCCTCAGATCACAAGCTGGAAAGATCAATGAAATCAGGGCTGCTGTATTCATTAGCTGGGTAATTGCTCCCTAATTAAACAATGCTATCAGGTGTGTTATCAGAGAGGAGAACTGGTTTCAGGCAAGTCTCATTGCCTTGAGCAATTAGGAGTTCCCAGTCCCACAAGGAATGGGTGCTTATCACAGGAGTGAGCGAGCAGAGAGGCAGCACAGGGGCTGGCACAACAGTGGCTGCTCTCACTTGCGCAGAACGAGCAGAAGCTTCCCAAGGGATGCTCTGTCATGGAATCACTGGTCCAGTGCTTTGGGACACTACACAGCAAGTTTCATTTGGAATCACATTTTACTATAATCTTACAAAAACCTGGCTAAACTTTCTTGGAAGATGTTTATTTCAGCAACAGCCCCTCCCAGGGCACCACAGCTGAAGTCTGTAAGTGTTAAACCCACTGTTTGTGTTGCATCTGTTCCTAGATAAGGGCCCTCAATGGACTGTTACATCGATTCCCATCTTTGTCCTGATTGTAGTTAACATTTCCCTTAAAAGTGGTAGCTATTGCTGTGGAAAATCATTCCTGCCTATTCTTTGAGTAGTCCAAAAAATTTCACTGCATGACTGCTCTTTGGTGGTGTCCAGCTGGGGAGGGGCAAATGGACCAAAATGTGTCAGGAGCTGCTCGTGGGTAGGTGATACAGCAAGGGAAAGAGTTTCACGGTAGAGGTGTGTGCGTGGCAGCAGCCTTGCGATAGGGCTGACTGCTTCCAGAACAAGTTCTTCAGGTTTTGTGTGACTGTCTCGAACGCTTCTGTGTTCACGAGAAGAGCTTGCTCCTGCTCTGTACTATGAAACCAGTATAGCAGGAGGCACCACGGGCTGCCAACCGGCTCAGGAGACAGGAGGTCTGATTGAAGATTTCATGGCCGTTGCAGCTCCCACTTCCCCTTCTGTGGAGTGTTACAGCTACTATTAATTTTGCTGGTTCTATGAGCAGATTTCTTTAAACTGAAACCCTCCTCAAAGTAGAAGGCATTGTTAACAGAAAACTCTTCACCATTAGGTCAACATACATTGTCCTGGCTTTTTTATGGCTGTGAATGCAAAAGCTTCTGGGCAGTGTCACAGAATGGTAGGGGTTGGAAGGGACCACTGGACATCGAGTCCAAACCCCTGACAAGGCATCTTCAGGAGGTCACACAGTAGCACAGGCAGGTGGGTTTTGAATGTCTCCAGAGAAGGAGACTCCACCACCTCTCTGGGCAGCCTGCTCCAGTGCTCCACCACACTTAAATTACAGAAGTTCCTCCTCATGTTTAGAACTTCTGCTGTTCCAATTTGTGCTCATTACCCCTTGTCCTGTCACCAGGCACCCCTGAACAAAGCCTGGCCCTTGAAGTAACCAGCCTTGAAGGCTTTACACACATTGGTGAGGCCAATGGATGCACACACTTGCGTCTCTTCCTCTGGTTTACATGTAAGTGCTTTCTACAGTCATGGAGCAGCAAGGCAGCTGAATCCTGCTTTTGGGGAGGACAGCCTCTGAACCACTCAGGTTATCTATAATGTGGCTTTTCACTTGCCAGCCTGCTGGACCCTCTTTTGCCCCTGAAGACTCTGCAGTGTTGGATGACCTAAATCACAAAGGTAATTCCACTTACCCTGAAGAGCAGCTGTATCTAAGATGAAGTTAGAAGCACCACACTGGACAGTGACATTCCTAGGTGAAGGGACATGGAAGCATTCATCCACCCGAAACTAGCAACACGGAGCTTTTACATGGGGGTGCCACTGGCACAGCAGAGCAGCCTGAGTGTGACACAGATCTGTGCTTCCACGGCACTGCCACTTGTTTCTCTATGGGACTGGGAATTGCACTTCTTTGGCTTTGCAGTTGAAGGGTGGGAGAGATGGTGAGACCCTGAAGAGCTGCAGCCGTTGGATTGAGGTAGAGAGCATCTGCAGGTTCTAATTGAATACAACGGGGTTTGACTTCAGTGAACAGAGCTCTGCAGTGTGCTGCTGGGGAGTGATTGCCACAGGAGAAGCCTCACTGTGAAAGGATTTCACTGAGTCATGCTATGACTCTCTGCCAAATACCAATCATATGACCAACCCAGTTTAAAAAGGGTGTTTTTCCATGCCAATGTATTTCACATGCTGCCCTGCAGTGAACCTCTGCTTGACTCCACACCTGTGGATTCGATGTCCCCAAAGCAGGGTAATGTAACCTGACTGCATGTGTTCTAAAAGGAGCAGATCTTGGCAAGCACCAGCTGGCTGGTCTGGTGTTAGGAAGAGTGTGACAAGAGGGGCTGGGTTGGCCACCACTCCAGCAGCAGGGCCAAGTTAACATCGACACTGGTAGCCAGCAGTCAGTCTTCTGCCAGGTCCGGGGATCAGGACACAACTCTTGGAATGGCAACCAAAAGAGAACAAACTTCCTCATTTCTGTTGAGACAAGGATTTTAACTGCAGCAGTTGAGACAGAAAAAAAGACAATCCCAAGGTAGAAGCATGATTTTTCTGTACTGCTAGGTTTCCCCGAATCTTAGAACATCCAGTATCTGAAGGGGGCCTAGAAGAAAGCTGGTGGGGGACTATTTAGGGTGTCTGGTAGTGAGAGGATTAGGAGGAATAGAGCAAAACTTGAAGAGGGTAGATTGAGATTGGATGTTAGGAAGAAGTTCTTCCCCATGAGGGTGGTGAGAGCCTGGCACAGGTTGTCCAGGGAGGTGGTGGCAGCCACATGCCTGGAGGTTTTGAAGGCCAGGCTGGAGGTGGCTGTGAGCAACCTGCTGTAGTGTGAGGTGTCCCTGCCTGTGGCAGAGGGGTTGGAACTGAATGATCTTTGAGGTCCCTTCCAACCCTGACCGTTCTTGTGAGTCTATGAACTGTAGTGTTTGAGTGAAACTTGTTCAAGCTACACTTTGGGGAATCCTGCACCTTACTACTGAAATGGATTGTGTTTGAGGCAAGTTACAGGAGCTGGTCTGTACCTGTGACTCTTTACTCCTTAGTATCAAGTGATAGGAAAAGATAAAATGGCCTTAAGTTGCACCAGGGGAGGTCTAGGTTGGGTATAAGAAGAAATTTGTGGACTGAAAGGTTTCTCCAAGCCTGACACAGGATGCCCAGGGAGGTAGCTGAATCCCCATGCCTGGAGGTGTTTGAAAGAAGCAGAGCTGTGGTGCCGAGAGCTGGTTTAGCCCCAGCCTTGGTAGAGTTCAAGAATGGTTGGACTGGATGAACTTAAAGGTGTTTTCCAACCAAAGTAATTCTACTCTCTTTGACTTGGTTTCATGAACAAACCCACTTTAGTGTGGTATCAACAGAAATTGAAACCCCTTCATTATTTAAAATGTTGTTGGGTCACTCCCACATTTCATGCTGTGTTGTTTTCTCCCTCTTTGATCTCAATTCAGTTTCTAATAAAGATAGTGGAAGCCATCAAGGGCTCCTGCTGCTCCACAACCACTCCTGCACCCAGCCCAGAGCCAGGGGCAAGACCCTCAGCAGCCAAGACAGCACCCAGAGGAGCTCAGCCCCAGCCAGCACCCGTGGAGGGGATTGGAGCAGTCACCAGTGTTGGCCCTAACAACCGGGGGGCCAGCAGGCCCCCCGGCCTTTGGAGTCACCACCACCATCACCCAGTGTGCAGCAGGGGCACTCACCAGGGACGAGAGGAGGATCCTCAGCCCAGATGGGCTCAGCTTAGGGCTGCTGCCCTTCCTGGAGGGGATTAAATAGGGGAGTGGGTGGGGAGGGCCAAGTGGCCACAGCTGGGGTGGGAGGAGACTCCAGCAGAGCCCAGGTGCTGTGGGTTTGAGGGGAAAAGGGGGAAATGGGGTGGGTGGGGTGGCAAAGGGGCAGAGTGTGAAACCAGTGTTGTTGAGAAAGAATGGGAATGAAAATAACATTCAAATATGAATTACTGAGCTGTAGGGATTGCTTGGTGCTTAACATGGCTAGCTTCAGGGTGTTCCACTCCTGCATAGGAGAGAATTTACTGACAAGGTGGTGGAGTCAGCGTCCCTGGAGGTGTTTAAGAAAAGCCTGAATGAGGCACCTTGTGCCATGGTCTGGTTGATTAGTTAGGGTTGAGTGATCAGTTGGACTTGATCTTGGAGGCCTCTTCCAACCTGGTCGATTCTGTAACACAGATTCTGAAAATCAGTCTTTCCAGCTGGAAAACCCTTCTGCAGCTGAGCAGCTGAGACATGTTTCTTAAGCATTTGTCCATCCATGCAGTAAACCACAGAGCAACTTCAATTTCATGTTTAATATTAAAGCCAAATAGAAACTGATGGCAAATGGCAGAGCTCTTAGAGCTGCCTGGTTGGTCTAACTGTGCTAGATTCTCTCACAGCCCGTGGCTGATGGTGCTCCCATGCAGACCTGCCTTCACCTGGAGAGCTGAGAGGTCTGGACTGGGGAGTTATTTCCATATTACTCACAGGAGTACCTTTGTTTGGTTGGTTTTGTAATCAATTTGCTTGCAGCAAGGAGGTTTTTGCTCACATTAAGATAAGAAACATCTTCACTGGAAAGGTTCTCCAACACTAACAGGCTCCCCAGGGAGGAGCTTGCATCCCCATCACTGGAGGTGTTTCAAAGAGGCAGAGATGTGGTGCTGAGGGCCACAACCCATGGTTGGACTGGGTGAGCTTAAAGAGCCTTGCCAACCAAAACAATTCTCTGGTTCCATGACTTCCTGTGTCAGTGGTGGTGTGTGCTAACTGTTGGGTAGCAGGAGGCACGTGGCCTAGAGCCCGGTAATTGCTGTTTCCCAGGAGCAAAACATTTAACAGCAAAGGTTAGTTGATTATCTGGCCTTCTCTGACCACGTTTCTGAGACGTGGTAGTTGCTTGTATCTGAGCAGACAGAGCACATTCCTGACAGAATCCCAATCCAGTCCTTCCTGGGGAGGGCATCCTATTTAATACTGACTCTGGAACAGCAACTTCTGTCAGGAGCTCTCAGCTGGCTTTGCAAAGTCACCACCACTTCACAGATGGAACCTGACTGTTCAGCAGTGGGATTATTGACCCCAGCCCATCGCAGCCAGCAGCACAGCAAGGAACACAATGCAGACACTTTGGCCAGGGTCAGATCTAGGGGCCAGTTTCAATGGAACACACTCTGTGATCTCTTCCTGGAGCAGCTGATCCCTACTCTTCCCTTTCACACCTTTTTGAGCCTCACAGATGCTGGTTTTCTTTCTGGGATCTTCAAGGTGTGGCTCTTCCATCTCCTGGGCTTGGGATGCAGTGAGTGAAATCTGCTTTTCTGACCTCTCACTCTAACCCCTAGCCCACATAAGCTTTTTCTGGACTTGGGACTTTAAGCCCCCAGTTCCCTACTTATCCTGAGTCCTCAAAATAAATTTGTAGATAGGATTAAATGGGAAGAAGGCATTAGGAGAGAAGGAGGCTTTAAAAATAGTTTGGCATCTTAATCTCAGTGTAATCTCTTCTAATTGTCCCAGCATTTGAGTGCAGGGCATGGAGCTGTACTGGCCTGGAGCTGGGAGGGACTGGGCACATGTAGGATGTACACAAACAGATTGCTGAGGCATTCTCAGGTGTTAGTACACCTGGATGATGCCATCAAAGGTTTATCTATAGTAAATCTGCTTTCTTTGGAGGGCCAGCATGGCTGCTTCACACCCACACATGACAACCCATAGAAGCAGCTGTTACAGCTAGAATCTGCCACAGCAGGGACATTGCTCCCGCACAGACGGGCTGGCAGCAAGGCACAGCCCAGAGAGCAAACCTGGGAGGGTGGTGTTGCCCTGATGCCTAAGTTTAATAAGCAGTGGATGGATACTGGAAAAACATAATGAAACCACTACCACAGGAGCAGAGCTGTGCAATTACTTTCTCCTTTCTCTTCTCTTTAGAGAACAGGCCAAAGTCATTGCAGGGGAGTTCTGCTTGTAAATTCAAGGCTGCCCTTTCATGTCCTAGGTGAAGCAGCCCCTTTGTTCCCTGAGCCATTCTTGCTCTTCCCTTCCCAGGCTCCTATCTTGGTGATCATGGAATCACACAATCACAGAACATTAGGGGTTGGAAGGGACCTCTAGAGATCATCCAGTACAGCCCCTCTGCCAAAGTAGAATCACAAGAATGTATCCAGATGCACCTTGAAAGTCTTTAGAGGAGACTCCACAGCCTCTCTGGGCAGCCTGCTCCAGGGCTCTGGCACCCTCACAGTAAAGAAGTCTCCTCGTGTTGAGGTGGAACCTCCTGGGTTCCAGCTTGTACCTGCTGTTCCTTGTCCTGTCACTGGGCACCACCAAACAGAGCCTGGCACCTTCATCCTGACACCCACCCCTCAGATATTGATTGACATTGATCAGCTCCCCTCTCAGCCTTCTCTTCTCCAGACTAAAGAGCCCCAGGTCTCTCAGTCTTTCTTCAGAGGAGAGATATTCAAGTCCCTTTACCAGCCTCATAGCTCTGCATTGGACTCTCTCCAGTAGATCCTGGGCTCTCTCCAGCAGGTCTCTGTCTCTCCTGAACTGGGGAGCTCCAAACTGAACACAGTATTGCAGGTGTGGTCTCAGCAAGGCAGAGCAGAGCAGGAGGAGAACCCCCCTAGATGATGTCCCCCATCTTCATGATGCTGTCACACAGGAACATGATCAAAGTTCAAAGTAACCATCTCTGGTCAGGTTATTTTAGTCCAGATCAAGTCCTTCATTGGGTTCACCACACAGCCCCAGCTGCAATTAACACAGCAGAGCTTAGAGAAACAGAGAGCAGCCATTTGGGCTGCAGGAGGCAGAGCTGCTGCCAAAGGAAAGCTCATCAAGCTGTGCTGAGTGTTTGTTTAGAAACCCTTTGGAAACAGAGTTGTAGAACACTTGTAGATGAAACCTGGTTAGTCGTTGGGATAAGAGTCTGTAGCCAAAGCTGCATCTGGCTTCTAATTATACAGAATCAACAGACACAAAGTGAGGCTCTGTGAAGTCTAAATAGGCCATTTCACAGTGAATAGTAAATATTAGGTATTGACCCAAAAAAGGGGAAAGAAATGTTTTCAAATCCTGCTGCCCAAGCTGCAGCCTGTAATGATGCTAGGGCTGGGAGGCTTAGGAAGCAGAGGTAGCTGTGAAAACCTGTTGTGCAGAGCCCAGGCTTTGTTCAGACTCTGCAGAGTGTTTTTCATCTGGCAGCTGTTTTCCTGTGAAATGATAAAACATTAAAACCTGAACTAAAAATAATCCTGTTGGCTGTTCCCTTTCAGGAAATGTCTATGAGCCAAGCTGATTGTTGGGTTTTTAACTGGCTGTTATTCCAAGTCAGCTCAGAAACTGCTGACTCCACAGCCCTGGCTGGCTCTGTGCAGACTTCATTTACTTTCTTTTATTTTTGGAAACAGTGATAAGACCTCAGCTGGAACACTCAGTCCAGCATTCTCTTGCCGTGCTTGGAATAACACAGCAGGTGAGCCTCTGCAAGAGGAGCATCCTGCAGTAACACACAGCCCCCCAGGGTGTCCCACAGTCCCGAGGGGCAAGATCCTTTAACGAGTGAGGACAGGCTTGATGCAAACTGTAGACACCATCAGTCCAAAAAACCAGAAAGAGAGCCACCTGAGAAGGCTCTGAGGGGAGTCCACCATTGCCCTGGACAGCCTGGGCCAGGGCTTGACAACCCTTTCGGGGAAGAGACTGTTCCCTATGTCCAACCTAAAGCTCCTGGTGCAACTTGATGCTGTTTCCTTTTGTTCTGTTGCTAATGAAACACTGAACTGACCTGCAGTGTAAAATACCAAAATACAAGACAGCTTGCCCAGGAGCACAGTGTCCAGGTGGAGTTGGAAGCTTTCCAGAGAAGGAGGCTCCACCACCTCTCTGGGCAGCCTGCTCCAGGGCTCAGCACCCTCACACCAAACAAGTTTCTCATCCTGCTCAGGTGGAACCTCCTGGCTGCCAGTTTGTGCCCCTTGGCCCTTGTCCTGTCCCTGAGTCTGGCCCCAGCCTCTTGCCTCCTACAGGTCCTATAGCTCTTGCTGGGCATTGCTCAGATCCCCTCTGGGGCTGCTCTTCTGCAGGCTCAACAGCCTCAGGGCTCTCAGCCTTTGCTCCTCACAGAGATGCTGCAGGCCCCTCAGCACCTCCATAGCCCTAAATCCTGTACCATTTTGACAGGCATTCAAAAGAACACTTCCCATCTTTTAGCAGTTCTACATCTTTGCTATTCCCTCTGTGCTTTGAAGGAGAATATAATTTTGTTTCTTGTAAGAACTTGGCTTTCAGCTCTGATAAGGATCCTGGAGCAAAGAGTGAAATCATCTTTTAAGTAGTATCAAAGATTATTCTCTGTTAAAATGATATGCCAACATCTAAAGGAAATCTGTCATTTACTAAGTCAGCCAAGTGCCTCACGAGGAGTTGCAAAGGTAAGGCCAGCTCTGGACATTAGAGTGGAGCCTGGCAGCAGAGGATACAAGTGCTGGGTTGAGCCTTTAGCAGCATAAAACACTGCCGACACCACCTGCACAAAGACAGTGGTGCACATGGCACTGGTGAGCGCAGCCTGGCCCGGGAGGAGGGCAGGCAGGCAGGCAGCCTGCCCTTGTCAGAAGCGGGGGCAATGCTGCCATCCCTGCGCAGCCCTGGGCGGATGGAGCGATCCCTGGCTTCCCAGAGGCTCCACAGCCACACCTGCTGGCTGGCAGGCTCGGCACGGCGCCGGGCGAGCCGGGAGGCTTCTCTGCAGGCGTCGCCTCCGAGACACGCTGCCCGCTCTGCCACGGCGGGATGCCCGCACGGTGTCCCGAAGAAAAACCTTCAGCCTCTTTTAAAAGCATTGTACAAAGCGCTGTGTGTGGGTTCCTGTGCAAACCTCGGCGTGCCCGAGCCGAGAGCTCGCAAGTTACAACCAGAACTTGTCTCCTAAGCTGCCAGAAGCCACTGCGTCGAAAGGTGGTTTCATGTTCTCCGCTGTCCTGACGGTGGAGTTTGCTTTACTCAGCTTGCTTCTGGGCGGCAACAAACTGGGGTTTCTTCCCTGTTCAGTGTGTGATTTCTCTCCCTCTGCAAAGGACCAGATCCACTGCTTTTCCACGATCAAATGGATGCCCCTTGAGGAGCAGACTCAGCACAGTGAAGATTTGCCCAGTGCCTCTGAAGCCACCCTTGCTTAATACTTTCACAGCATCCTACAGTCCCAGCATGGTGAGGGTTGGAAGGGACCTCTGGAGATCATCCAGTCCCACCCCCTGCTAAAGCAGGGCACCCACAGCAGTTTGCCCAGGTGGGGTTGGAAGCTCTCCAGAGGAGACTCCGCAGCCTCTCTGGGCAGCCTGCTCCAGGACTCAGCACCCTCACCACAAAGAATCTTCTCCTTCTGTTCAGGTGAAACCTCCTGGGCTCTAGTTTGTGCCTGCTGCCCCTTGTCCTGTAGTTGAGTACCACAGAAGAGAGTCTGGCCCCATCCCCTTGCCCCCCATCCTATAGATACACAGATAAGTATTGAAAAGATCTTGTGACTGGGAGAGATCTTGTAAAACTGTAAGGAGAGACAGGCTTGGGGGGAATTCTGGGGACACATTCAGGCTGCCCTGTGTCTCTGCTGCACACACACTGTGTGAGTGACTAGTTCACCAGTGTAGCTGTGGATTCAGATCTGTTCATTTAATTAGATTATTCATATGATTTAGTTACTAAGAGTCTTTTAATCTAGTGCTGTTGTGTGTCTGTTCTCTCAGAATCATTTTGTCATTGCACCTACTTTGGTCCCATCTGGGATGTCTGCATCCTGTTCTGGTGCTGCTTAACCTAGTTCCTGGGCTAGGCTCACTGTTCTGAAGTGGTGCAGTGGGTGGGTGGAAGGTGAGGTACTATTTTAGCTCCCAGTTCTAGGGTAGGTAAGGGCCCCAGAGTTTTACCTAAATTATACTGGCAACAATATTCCCTTCAGGAGCACTCTGCTGGCTGAGGAGTGTCCCAGAACACTGGGATGCTAGACAGGGGTTGTGAATGGACTGACAGATGGCTGTGGAACTAGACATCAACTCAGGGCTTTCCCCACCTGTGCTGTCCTTTGCAGCCAGGTCCCTGCCCCTTTCTTTCCAGTGACATTCATGTGGGCTGCCCTGCCCTTGTTGCTTGCATGGCTCTGTTTCACACACACACAGAGCCTGAAGTTCTTACAGTTGTTCTGGCTCTGGCTACATACTCTTCCTCCAACACCTAGGGTCTGAGCATACCAGAAGGTACAGTGGGTTTGACAGCCTGGCTCAGGTGGATCCAGGCTCCATGCCAGCAGTGTCTCCAGAGCTGCTTTTCCTTCTCTCACACTGACATGCTCCTCTTCTGCACACCTGAGGGATATTGCCCAACTTTAAGACTGCCTGTCTGGAGCTTCCTGAGTGAAAGGGCCCAGGTGAGAAAGGTAGGGTCCCTGTCCCATGAAACAGAGACATTGTTCCATCAGCAGTTTAGAACTCTGATTTCAGAGTTTAATTATTGACTAATTGAGGTGACGCGAAGCACGTTCCAGGAATCGTGTTCCAGGGATCTCTGCCCCTCCTCGCTGGCTGCATGGCAAACAGACGCTTCTCACCCAAACAATACATCCGACGTCTGGAGATGGACTCACTCCTCCCTAAATGCAGAGGAGGAGACCAGCTTCCTGTGTCACATCCTCATTCTGAAAGAGCTTCCTTCGTCCCTCTATTTCCATTTCACTCCCAGCTTCTGCAGCTGGGGGATGGTGGCCACTTCCAAAGTGGGTCACTCTGTCATGTCCCTTTGTGCTGTCTGTGTGGGATTCTTCTTAAACGTAGGAAACCTAAGAAAACCCTGGATGGACACACTCAGCCAAAGTAACAGAAGTCCTCTGAGAAGTTCTCATTGTGTTTGTAAAGGATTTCAAAGGGTTACAATGGTTCCTAATGGATCAAATGCTTCCCCTTTCTGCTCTCAGCCCTGCGGAGCTCCGCATCACTGTCAGCATTTGAGTTACCATAACTGAACACCTCCTGGAAATGCACCTGTAGCACAAAGTCAGCCCTCATCAACCAAATCAGTGACCCTGGAGGTTTAAATGCCCTTCCCAACTAACAAAGGTTTGGAAGGACATAGCAGAACCAGGGAGGGGAGGAGGAAACCCCTCTGCAGAGCTGCAATTCAGCCTCGGGAAGAGAGGAGCTTAGCCCCTGGGCTTTGCTTTTGCCTGTCCCCCACAAATGAATGAGATCCTTCATTCCTCTGCAGCATTTTCTGTCCCCAGAGAAAGAGTGAGTCAGACAAGCCTGCTGCTGGTGAAAGCTTCAGTGGGCTGTACTCAGCAGAGGGCTTCATCATTTGTTGTTTGAGTGTTTGTGGTGTTAAGAGGGTGTTAGGAATGCCTGGTATCACCACTACCATTCTGGAGTGTAAAAGAGCTTTCTGCCTGTCATTTATTTTAAGCCTTAATGAACAAGTTGTCTTTGTGGAAGAAGACATTTTAAGTACACTCTTGAAAATGAAATAGAGCAAGCTAGTGAAAGAAAATGCATCTCAATTAGATTATTCTTCCTCCATCTGCTCCTTTGGATCTTTTTGTGACAGGAAATTGCCTACTGGATTTTTGATTTTGCTTAATGGAAATGGCAAAAGCTGAACCCATTCCCACCGACATCAGGGGGGGCACAACCTGATCTCTGAACAGAATGCATTTTCTGCCAAGCCCATTGCTGTCTGCAGCTAGTGACTGTAGTGATTGTAACATCAGTGAGCTAAAATTAACTTCAGTGTGTGTGGAGCTGTGGAGTGTCACTTGCACTCCTGAACCTCCTTGGCAGCTCTGGCAATCCCAGCACCTCTGACGTGCCACAGCCTCCACATGTGGGCATTCACAGCTGAACTCACTCGACTCCTGAGAGCAGGCAGGGCAACAGACTGGTACTGAATGGGGGTTGCATAGCAGGTGTGATTTAGCAGATTGATTGATGTTTTCCTGTGTTCAGCTGTGTGAACAGGCCAGGAGCACTGATTGTTGACAAATTAAAGCACTGTCGTGTTTCAGACACATTAAAATAAACTCCAGGCTCAGCACAAGCAATGAAGCCTTACCTGCTCTCAGTGCTTTTGGATGGATGCATTTCTTGTATCCTAAACCTCATTGCCCACTGCAGAACAGAAGGGCTCCTGCAGAGCCATGGCATAGCCCCCCCTGGAAGCAATAACACAGGTAAACAGGAGGAGAAACTCGTTTGGTGTGATCCTGCTGAGCCCTGGAGCAGGCTGCCCAGATAGGTTGTGGAGTCTGCTTCTCTGCAGAGCTTCCAACCCCCCCTGCCCGGGCATTGTGATCCTGGCAAGCTGTTGTGGGTGCCCTGCTTTAGCAGAGGGTTGGCCTGGATGATCCCCAGAGATTCCTTCCAACCCCTCCATACTGGGATGTGCAGAGAGAGACAGAGGGGAGGGAAGCAGCACACCCCAGAAGGGATTTGTGTTCCTGAGGTGTGGTGACAAGCATGGGCTGCAGCCACAGCCTGTCAGACAGGGCTCTGCATGGTCACTTGTGGGACAAATTGTACATGAGTCCTAGCAAAAATTAGCATGAAGTTTGACACTCAGACTTCCTCTAATGTTTGCCTGCAAGGCAGTGAGCTGGGGAAACCTTTGTCTTACATTCATAGGATGCTGGAATCAGCATCCCTGAAAAAAACTGGGCTCCTTTTAAAATACTCTGAAGGTGAGGTGTCCAACTGCTGGGGAAAAAGTCTGTTATGGACAGATAACCAGTGGTCACAGCACACATAAAGGCTGTGTCCCATATTCTCATTCCAGTATCCATGTGGGGATAAAATCTATTAAAAAGCTCTCCTCAGAAAGCCTGCTGCATTAAACCTGAAATGAATCCAACTGCACAGCATTGCTGTATTCCTCTCTGTGCTCTTCTTGGAGCAGGATACATAACAGCAGATCCTTCCATCCTTCCTGCTGACTCACTCTGCTCCATAAACTCTAGCTGAGGTTTAAGAATAAAGGAATTATCCTGGCTTGTTGGAAAGCTGTTTGCCTCCATGCTTATAGCTCAGCATTCCCAGCACAGCTGCCGCAGTGCACTGATGCTGCTGCTGCTAAGCACAGTAGTGATCAGTGTCTAAAGGTGTGAACAAGAGTGAAGCCAGGGATTGGGGTTCCTCCCTGCAATTCCAGACCTCCTCTACAACATTGCATACTGCTCAGTGGACAGGAACAGGACTTTATAAAGTACAAAATCTCTGGTGCAGAGAACTTCCACCTGGGCACGTGCAGGGTCCTTCGAGGGCAGCTCAGGAGCCCTGTGCCACGGTGTGACCACATCGTCTGTACAAACAACACCAGCGGTAGCTAATGACCAAGCAAAGCAAAAATCACAAAGCTTAGTAATTCCACTTGGTGTTAACAAAATATTCTCAGGTTTGAGATCATAGAAAGTTAGGGGTTGGAAGGTAGTCCAACTCCCCTGCCAGAGCAGGATCACCTAGGGCAGGCTACACAGAATACATTTGGACAGGCTTGAAAGTCCCCAGAGGAGACTCCACAGCCTCTCTGGGCAGCTCCAGGGCCCCAGCACTCTCACAGTAAAGAAGTGTCTCCTTATGTTGAGGTGGAACTTCCTGAGTTCCATCTTATACCCATTGTTCCTTGTCCTGTCATTGGGCACCTGGCACCCTCATCTCGACACCCACCCTTCCAGTATCTATAGCTGTTCATCAGATCCCCTCTCAGCCTTCTCCAGGTCCCTCAGTCTTTCTTCAGAGGAGAGATGTTCCAGTCCCTTCATCATCCTCATAGCTCTGTGTTGGACTCTCCAGCAGGTTCCTGTCTCTCTTGAAGTGGGGAGCCCAAAATTGAACACAGTATTGCAGGTGTGGTCTCACCAGGGCAGAGTAGAGAGGGAGGAGAACCTCCCTAGACCTGCTGGACCCAGGATACTGTTGGCCATCATGGCACAGAACATGGCATAGAGCATGGCATAGAATCATAGCATGCACTGGATTGGAAGGGACCTCCAGAGGTCATCTAGGCCAAGTCCTCTGCAGCAAGCAGGGACATCCCCATGCAGCAAAGGACAAGGGAAAAACAAACCAACCAACCCAAAACAAACCAACCAAAACAACAAAAAAGCCAAACTGAAACCAACAAAAAAACACAACAAACAAAAAAACACCAAAACCAAACCCCCCACAAAAAACCACAAAACAGTTTAAAAAGTTCCCAAGGTATGGAGGCCTGGAGAGCCAGGGCCCCCCCGGCTGCTCCGGGGCTGCCCCGAGGCACAGCCTGCCCTCCTCCGCCTGCCTCCTTACCCTCCTGCTGCTGCAATTAGCCAGGGGCGAGACAGAGCAGAGCTGCTGCGCAGCACAGAGCACATCGCTGCAGTTCCTCAGCCACCCACCGCAGGACAAACCCAAAGTGATTAAGAAAGATGAGACAGCACGAAGGAGAAGGACAAGGTGGGACTGGGGAAGGATGAGCAAGCGCAGCAGCAGGGGGGACAGCTGGCGAGGCAGAACACAATGGGCCGGATGAAGTGCTGAGTATTTGTAGCTTTCCAGAACGACGGAGACAGATCCAAATACTCTGCAGTAGCACCATGGCTGCCCAAGGACTTCTCCCATCATCCAGTCTGATGGCTCCTTACCGTGGTGCTCTGGTCCTGCAGATTGTTTTAAGCCAACTGGAATTTTTAAGCTATGAAACAAAACCTTTTTCTGGGGATTAATACTTTGGATATCTGGGCGACAAAACGCTGCAAGGTGTGATCTGAAAGGGGAACATTTGATTTACCATCAGCTGAGGGAGGGCATTCAGCCCCCCTGTTCTGCTCTGCTGAGACCTCACCTGCAGTACTGCACCCAGCTCTGGAGCCCTGAGCACAAGGACTTGGAGCTTTTGGAGCAGGGCCAAAGGAGGCCACAGCAATGCTGGCAGGACTGGAAGCCCTCTGCTGTGAGGCCAGGCTGAGACTGCCTCATTCAGCCTGGAGCAGGCTTCAGAGAGACCTTCTGGTTGCCATTAAGTCCTTAAAGGGGCTGATAGAAAGCTGGGGACAGACCTTTTAGCAGGGCCTGTTGGGACAGGACAAGGGCTGATGGCTTTAAGTAAAAGAGAGAGATTTAGTCTGGGCACAAGGAAGAGTATTTTTATGCTGAGGATGGTAAGAGCCTGGCCCAGGGTGCCCAGACTGGTGGGAGCTGCCCCATCCCTGGCACCATTGCAGGCCAGGTTGTTTGGGGCTCTGAGCAACCTGCTGTAGGTGCAGCTGTCCCTGCTGAGTGCAGGGGGCTGGACTGGATGAGCTTCAAAGGTCCCTTCCAACCCAACCCATTATGATTCTATGAATTAATTACACACTTGGAAAACACCAAACAGGTCCAGGTCTCTGTGGACATGGCTACAGCTCCATGTTCCACGTCTTTCTCTCCACAGTGCTGCAGCATCTTCTCTTGAGCTGCTCCTTAAGGCTCTTCTGACTGCCCTTGTTAGTGGTGTCACAGGCGCCGAGTGCCAACACCACTGGAGAGTTTTGACAGGGATAATGTGGAAAATCACCTGCAGGGCAAAGGGACTCACACTCTCTAGGCAGCACACAGACTGCTGTCTTCTAGAGCCTTATTGCAAGTGATCTGTTTGCTTTGTACACTGATAGTATTGAAATCCCCCAGCCTGGACTGACACCAAACACATGCTTGCAGACCTTCCATGAACATTGGGCTAAAGTCAAATATTACCCCTGAGCTTTTAGGAGAGATCTCCCCATTGCACCATACCAATGCTAAAGTAGCTTTGTGAGGAAATATTTGTAGATAATCCCTCCTCTGTTCAGGGACGGGGCAGATCTGGTACAATAAATACACCACCCCTTTGACAGCCAATGTGCACTGGGGATCCTGGGAAAGGAGCCAGAGCAGAGTGATGTAATCCACAGCTGAACAAAAAGGACACTTTCTTGGGCCTTTTGGCCCTGTGGGGAAGCTGGGGTGGGACACAGTGACCCTTCATTGCAGAAGCAGGATGGGAAGCCTTTCAGCAGCTCCTGCTTTCCCTCTGCCGTGCTGAGGACAGGCAGCTCTGGTACAGAACTACCCACAGCAACGCCCCTGTGGGAGCATGCTCAGTAACTCAGCAGAGCTCACACATCTTCCACTGTTTGGTTTAAACTGGAACTGCTGTAGCCAGCATAGTTTCCCAACGTTGCCTCCAAATGTTAAACGTACTTCAGATGCTCGTTTCCCTTTGGCAGCAAAGTGTTGCAGGAAACATTTGTTTTCACACTGCTCTGTGCACAAAGCAGCCCACAAGTCTCTGCACACCCCAGTTCTTGTTTCCCCCTCGTTTTACACATTGAAAGCTGGTAACATGTAGAAACTTTATGTTTCTGGTTGTGGTTTTGCTAACAGACTTTTCTGGTTTCCTACACGGTATTTCAGTGGCTGCTGCCTGCCCCACATCCCCGTGCTGGCACCCCACTGCTGTTCCTTGAACCTCCCCTTCTGCTTTGCAAGCCTCTCATACACACCAGTCGGGGTCTATTTCTTGACGGAAGGATTAACGTGAGTGCTAATTTGAGACACACATAGTTCTTTAAATACATATTCGGAGTGATTCGAGGGCAGTACTGGCTGCAGACAGCAGCATTTGCCCTCCCAAGCACTTTCCCAAGTTCTTGAAGCTCCCACCCCTTGGCCCAGCTGTTTTTAAACATGCATGAGGACAGTCCAGCATCCTCCTGGCACTCGTGCATACGCGGGAGGCACCTTTGGTCCTGTGCCGTATTCAACGCGGAACGAACATTTTACAGCAAATAAACACGACCCCATCTTCTGGACAAAAGAAACGAGTGACCAGCGTGCCTGGGAAGCGCCCGGCTATCTGCCTATTGCCGCGGCTCCGACAGTGGCTACCGGCAGTGGCTACCGGCAGTCTGCCTGCTCGGGGACGGCGCCCCGGGCGCCGCGCACACCGCAGCCCCACACTCGCTTTTCCTTGCGGCGGGCGCTGCGCAGAGGCCCGGGCCGCCGCTCCAGAGGGATGACAGCACCGCTATCCACGCCGGGGCGAGACACCGAGACCTCGAGCCGGTACCGACTACTCTCAGGTCTCCAGCTCAGGCCGGCCCCGCCAGACCCCGCGGCCATGACCACGGGCGGGTGGGCGCGCGGTGACGTCAGGCGCAGGGCTGGGTGGGGGCGCGGTGACGTCAGGCGCAGGGCTGGGTGGGGACGCGGTGACGTCAGGCGCAGGGCTGGGGGCGGGGCGCGGCGCGGCTGCAGGGCGGTGCCGCCGGCATGGCGCTGGCCGCCGGGGAGTGCGGGGCGGGCCGTGACTGTCGCGCTCGGCGAGGCGCGGCCTTTTCCTCCGCAGGTCGTGGCGTCAGGCAATGGAGGGTGCTCAGCAGTGCCGGGCTGCTGCCCCAGAGGCAGAGCTGCCGGCTCCCTGCTCCGGCCCTTACAAAGTTAAATAAACCTAAGGTGCGAGGGAATTCCCTTAGGTGAAGCCTGCAGCAGGAGGCTGCGTTGATCAGGGGAGAAGCGGCTCCACGGAGAGCAGGTGCTCAATACCGCCTGGTCGGCCGCTTAGTGCAGAGCGGGAGGCTGGTGCGGCGCCCTCGGGTGTTGTGTTCACAGGTCGGGGGGCAACAGGCCCTGCAGTAACCAGCACGCTGCGTCGGAGCAGTCACCGGCAGTGCTCTCCTGTCAAAGAGGACAGGCTCGGTAGGGTCACATAAGGATTTTTATCTGAATCTGGCTTGAGACGCTTGGGAGCTGTGGAAGATGTGCTGGAAATCGAGGAACGTTGAAGTAACGCCCTGAAATCAGTGAGCTGTGGGAGCTGAGAAGCTGCGAGCTGTGCTTGCTCTGCTCCTCAATTCTCTCTTGTGTGGCTCCACTTAGGTGCTCCAGTATGGGACCTAAGGGTCAGCAAACCAGAGTGCTTTCCCACATGAGCTGGTGGATTCTCTTTGTTCCCCAGTGCTTGGGAAAGAGTGGTGTGGCTGCTGAAAGACAGCATGGCATGGCTGCGGTGAACGAGAGCAAACCCACTTCCTGACAGGTGACCTGGCTTACTCACTTCCCTCATTTTGGAGGCTGCAGCCTGGCTGATCGTTAACATAAACTCTTCCCAGAGGGACACTACAGCATGGGAGGATGACCCGGGGAAAAAAAACCAAACCAACAAGCAAACCAAGAAGCTATTAGGAGGATGAGTTGTTTTAACAAACACAGAAAGCAGTTTGCTTTCAGTGTTATTTCTCAAGCTTCTCATCTTATGATGGGACAAAATTACCTTAGAAATGTTTTCATTTTCCATCTCTGGAAGTGTGTGGGTTTAAGGATATGATAAATGGAAAGCATTTAAATTAAAAAGCCCATTGTGAAATTAAACAGTAACAGCAGTGATGCTTTTAAACTCATTAAGCAAGGAAGTACTGGAAATAATTATCATCAGATTTAAATCTGAAGTGGTTATTTAGTGCAGAATTAATTCTGAGATGTATTAAAGCACCTTAACAAAGGGCAGAGTCTCTCTTTCACCATGAATGGTGGGACTGATTTTTGACACTAGTTCAACCAGGGTAACTGCCGGGTAGGGTTGAAAGGAAAAGCTTCCATTAGCGCACTGCTCCCCAGTGCTGTCAGAGAAGAGCAAATACTGACTGTAGAGATGCTGTGGGAGAAGTCCCCAGTCCAGGTGGAAACAAGCCAGGATTTCAGATTTCACTCCTGGTTTGGTGCCTGATGTTTGAGGGGTGGCTTTGTTTGTTTGTTTTCCCTGTGCAGGAAGCCCTGCTGGGGAGCTCCAAGCCTGGGAGACTGAGGGTGACTTGAGCTTTGGAGAGTGGAGAGGTGTCCCTTGGGTAGGAGATGCTGTCACTGCCCAGCCTGGGCAGCTGCCCAGTGAAACAGTGAGATAATGACTGTGGTTAAACTGATTAATCATTTACACTGGTCCAAGTTTGCACTTGTTTTCTGCAGTCTCCCTTACCAATTATTTAGTACCAATTAGCTGGTACTAAATATAAACTAGGAACGTAAAGTCAGGATGTCTGTGTGACAGAAGCCATGAGAAGGATTGCTTGGCAGAAGTGTTTCCCACTGGTGCAAGGAGCAATGTTCTGGTGGCCGAGAAATGCTCAGGTTTATCAGCAAGCCTCTGTGCACTTGCACTATCAGCCCTTACATGAATTCCCATACTCGTATCGGACATCTGAGTATTTTTCACTGAGGTGGGATCTTGTATAAAGAAGCATTCAGTCCCTGCAGGTAGATCCTGACCTGGGTGAGGTACGAGCAGGGAGCAGCGCTCAGGTGGCTCCGTGCGTGACGTAACCCCTGTCGGTGGGGCAGTCGCAGAACGGCTTTGCACAGCCTTTGGCAGACGGCAGCTTTGTGCCAAATTAAACCCGGGACTGCTGCTCTGCATGCGTAGGTACAGCCAGAGGCAAAAGAAATGGGCAGAAGATGAAGAAAGGAGGTGACAGAAACAAACATCATGAGTCTTACGATGGTTTTAACCTCCTTAAAGTCTGGAAGAAAAGCCAGAGCAGTCACCCAAGTGCTGGGGCTAGCTTCCAAGGCTCCACTAAGAACTGGGTCATGACTTGGAGGAGATGTGTGGAGACTGTTGGAGTAATGGGGTTAAAAAGGAGGAAAGAGCTCAGGTCCCAGCTCCCCAGTACCCCACTCACGGCAGAGGCCAGCTGGGCACCAATGCTTCTCAGGCACTTCCTGACTGTTTGCTCTCGTGCTGATGCGATGCAGGTTCCAGCTGGCTGTGATGCAGGTTCCAGCTGGCTGCGATGCAGGTTCCAGCTGGCTGTGATGCAGGTTCCAGCTGGCTGCGATGCAGGTTCCAGCTGGCTGCGATGCAGGTTCCAGCTCGCTGCGATGCAGGTTCAGCTGGCTGCGATGCAGGTTCCAGCTGGCTGCGATGCAGGTTCAGCTGGCTGTGATGCAGGTTCCAGCTGGCTGCGATGCAGGTTCCAGCTCGCTGCGATGCAGGTTCCAGCTCACTGCGATGCAGGTTCAGCTGGCTGCGATGCAGGTTCAGCTGGCTGCGATGCAGGTTCCAGCTCGCGGCGATGCAGGTTCAGCTTGCATCATTGCAGGTTCCAGCTGGCTGTGATGCAGGTTCAGCTGGCTGTGATGCAGGTTCAGCTGGCTGCGATGCAGGTTCCAGCTCGCTGCGATGCAGGTTCAGCTGGCTGCGATGCAGGTTCAGCTTGCATCATTGCAGGTTCCAGCTGGCTGCGATGCAGGTTCAGCTGGCTGCGATGCAGGTTCAGCTGGCTGTGATGCAGGTTCAGCTGGCTGCGATGCAGGTTCCAGCTCGCGGCGATGCAGGTTCCAGCTCGCGGCGATGCAGGTTCAGCTGGCTGCGATGCAGGTTCCAGCTGGCTGCGATGCAGGTTCCAGCTCGCAGCGATGCAGGTTCAGCTGGCTGTGATGCAGGTTCAGCTGGCTGCGATGCAGGTTCAGCTGGCTGCAATGCAGGTTCAGCTTGCATCATTGCAGGTTCCAGCTGGCTGTGATGCAGGTTCAGCTGGCTGCGATGCAGGTTCCAGCTGGCTGCGATGCAGGTTCAGCTGGCTGCGATGCAGGTTCCAGCTCGCGGCGATGCAGGTTCCAGCTCGC
Source organism: Dryobates pubescens (assembly GCF_014839835.1). Lineage (NCBI taxonomy): Eukaryota > Metazoa > Chordata > Aves > Piciformes > Picidae > Dryobates > Dryobates pubescens. Next base: position 25,196,762 of record NC_071627.1, on the reverse strand, counting down.
AGCGATGCAGGTTCAGCTGGCTGCGATGCAGGTTCCAGCTCGCTGCGCCCACCACAGCCCTGGGGGGGTCCGCGTCCCCCCCTCCGGCCGCCCTCCCGCTGCCGGCACGGTCCCGGCCGGGTCCCTCTCGCGCCCCGCCTCCGGCCCCGCCCCCCGCGGAGGGAGACGCCATTGCGGGTTGTTTGTGCGGGCGGCGGCGGAGGGAGGCGGCGGCGCTGAGGCAGGGACTCTTTTGCTCGCGGTGATCATGTCCACTCCGGCGCGGCGCAGGCTGATGCGCGACTTCAAGAGGTGAGCGGGGACCCCCCCAGGCTGACTCGTGTCGGCCCCCCCCGAGCAGCCACCCCAGCCGAGGCACGGCGCCGGCCTGGCAGCAGGGAAGAGAGCCGCCCGGCTGCGGGCCTGGCTCGGCCGATCGCCGGGTCGGGGGTCGGGCTCCCACCGCCGGCTTGTCCCGGGGGGAGGAGGGGTCTCGGGCAGCGGCGCGGCGAGAAGCCGCGGGGGGCCTGCGCGGGGGCGGTGTGTCCCGGGCCGTCCCTCCGGCCCCGCTCCTTTGTGCTGGGTGCCGGGGCTGGCACCGAGCCCCCTTCCCCGGGGCCTCCCCGCTGAGGGGCCGGGGCGCGCCGCGAGCCCGCGGCGGGGCCCCTTCTCCCCATTCCCGGGAGAGCGGGGACGGGACGCGGGGACCCCTCCGGGGAGGCCGCTGCGGGGGCGAGCGGGGGGGTCCCAGCGGGCAGCGCCGGCTTTGTTTGCACCGCTCGGCCGGGCGCCGACGGCTGGGGGCGTCTGAGGATAAAAGTTGCAGTGGTGCCTTCAAAACACGAGCGGCCGTGGGGCAGCCTCCGGCAGCGGCACCCTGCCGGGCGTGGGAGGTGCGCCGGGGTCGGGGCTAGGCGTGGGTGGCTCAGGGGTGCCCTTGTCCTGGAAGGTGCAGGCTGGCCCAGGCTGTTAGTGCCGTGCTTCCCCTCCCTTGCCTCGCACGGGATTGTGAACACCGAAGGTGTTTGGCTCAGATTCTGGACAGACCGGGCAGAATTTAGATGCCTTTGAGGCTCGATGGGCCTCGATCTCTCCGCAACTAAGTGCAATTCGGAATAGGCATCTGAAAACGAAGCTCGGGGAACTGGGAGAGCTTCCTTTGCCTGCACGTAACAAAATCCAGAACGCCCTTCAGTGTTTGTAAGCACGAGCAGCTCTGTATGAAGTTTTCAGTCCTGAGCAGCCTTTCGTGTAATGCGTGCGGACTGCTGCAGCAGCAGCTATGACCTGCACTCTTTTAAATGCTAATGCCTTCACCACGGGCTCTAGACTAATTTATTTCCAGTCTGACATATAAACACACTTGGTGTGGAGAGGGGTGGGGGGTTCCTCGGTGGGCTGTGCAGGGTGATTGCTCTGGGCCGTACTCACTCATACGTTGGTGGTGAGTCAGCTTTGATAGTGTCTCTTTTTTTAGCATAGCTATGTTACACCAGGGCCTGAAAACACATCAGTCAACAGCTGATGTGCGCTGTGGTTGCTGTCCGAGGCTGCCTGTAAAAGTACAGTGGGAAGCAGGAGAATCTCCTGGGGCTGGAGAGTTGAGATGTGGAGCCAACCTCTGCTGCTGGAGCTGGCTGTTGGTGTTTGCAGAGTGGGTGTTGCTTGATTCTTGCTCGAATCAAAACAGGATATTCAGGCTTTTTATTGTGGTGCTTACACAGATGACATGACCCAGTGACTTTTTTCGGGGTGAGGAGCTAGGTGAGTTTTTTAGGGTTGCCATCAGATGTGGGGGTTTATTGATTTTATAACCTCATGGTACTGATACCTTACCCTGAAAGAGCAAACTGTGGGCTGTGAGCTCTGATTCACTTCATTGAACTCCTTTGGCAGGCTGTGATTGTCGAGAGCAGCAAAGAGAGAACAGATTTTGTATCTCCTCTGATTTGACTAAGCCAACAGAAAACATACCAGACCTTCCCTAGCTGTTAAATATTGCCAGGCCCTGTTGGGATCAGTCCCACCTCCCATCCCTGCCTCTCAGTGGCAGGCCCCTGTGGCAGCAGGGTGCACAGGAGCTTTCAACTGGCCTGAAACCCAAAGCCGCTCTCAGATGCCTTTGTCAGGCCGAATGCTGTGGCATTCCCGGGGGGAGAAGCCTGGTCCCTGCTCTCCCTGACCAAAATAGAAGGCGGTTCATGCTGTTGGTACCAAGCTGTCTGAACTCTGTGTGCTGGGAGAGCAAGGATGTAAACACCCAAGTTCTGAGGGGATCTGAGGCTGCAAACAGAGCAGATTCTGCTTCTGGGCTGTCTTTGTAGGGCAACACACTGCTCAGCATTCATCTGCATGTACACACTGAGATTTAGGCAGAATTTGGCCCTTGATCTGCAGGGCTTTTGGTGGCAGCTTCTTATGTGTACTGTGATGTGGTGAAACCTGGTGTTAACACCAAGGACTTGCTTTTGAACCAAGGGCACTCACTTCATTCTTGCATAACTCCAAAGGCTGCATAGGTAGGGTGGGTAGGAGCTGTCCTTGAAGGGGGCTGAGCAGGCAAACAGCTGGTCAGGGTCTCAAGTTTTCTTGGGCAGAAATGGGGACGGGCAGGAGGAGAGTATCTGGACCCTGTTTTTTGGCTGCAATAAGTATTTTGTCTGTTCCCAGTTGCCCAGAGAGGTTGTGGAGGCTCCAGCTCTGGAAGTGTTTGAAGTCAGGTTGGATGAGGCCTTGAGCAGCCTGGTCCAGTGGGTGATCTTTAAGGTCCTTCAAAGGCAAGCCACTCTCTGGCTCTAAGTTTGTGGCCTTCAGTAGTGTGCTTCTCTCCAGCCCCCGAGATCAAAGAACTAAAAATAGTTGTAAGAGCTTGCAGGATTACTGTAGAGATGAGCACATTTGCTGAGGTGGAGCAGCAGGCAGGCTCTCCCCTCGCTCCCTTCTGCAGTGCTCACATGGGCTCAGGCCAGATGCAGCCACACTGCTCAGGCAGCTCTGGGAGCGCGGGGAGAGCTCCGCTGGCAGTCCCAGCGCTCAGCTCCAGCCAGGCTGCTCTGCTGGTGTCACCAGCTGCTTTTCAGCTCCTGTTTCTGGCTGCAGTTTCCTCCCTCCTGTGTTGTGACAGCCAGCAGCAATTGCTCTTCCATATCTCGCATGTAAACCCCAGCTGCACGCAGCGCTTTGCGTGTCCCATGGAGTCAGTGCTTTGCTCCCTGCAGGCTTCACCTGCCCTCTTGGGCTGTTGTAGGCTGCTGGTGTAAGATGTGAGAAAGCCTTGATGTGTGTCACCCTGTGGCTCTGTCTTCTGCAGTACTGGTGATCTGCAGGGAATGCTGTGTTCTGAGAGACACAAGCTCTGGATACTGCTGTTAAGTTGTCGTTGCAGGTGGAAGAGTTTCATTGATCTAATTCTTGTCATTCTGTGTTTGTAACTCCTAGGTTGCAAGAGGACCCTCCTGTGGGTGTCAGTGGTGCACCATCTGAGAACAATATCATGCAGTGGAATGCAGTTATATTTGGGTAAGAGTTTTAGACAGCTATAAAAATCTGTATCAAAGGGCTAAATATAACAAACCCTGGGGGTTGTTTTTACAATTATTCTCCCATTTCATGTAGATAAAAATCAGCAAAAATGACCTAGCCTGCTGTTGTGGTAAAAATCTGTTTGCCAGAGGCGACACAGAATGAATAGGAAAGAAGAGTTCAAACTGCAGGTGGCTTCACAAATAGGTTAGACTGTTAGGGGATAGTCTGTGAGGAAGCAAGTGTCCTGCCAGAGCACAGGAGAGCCACATGTCCTTGGCCATTAAATCCAGATGTTCCAGCAGGGATTGGATTGATTGCCAGTGGAATAGGGCACAGGTTCTGTCAAGGAAGATGTTACATGTCCTGCAGAGCAGGAGCTGGCTTAGGCTCCTTCCATAAAACAGAAGTGTGCTCGCTGGTAATGTGCTCATTAAATCCAGTCACAGTGGCACATGGGCTGTTTGGAATGGTCATGGCATCACAGAATGGGATGAGTCGGAAAGGACCTTAAAGATACCCAGTTCCAACACCCCTGCCATGGGCAGAGGCATCTCCTACTACACCATGCTGCTCAAGGCTGCATACAGCCTGGCTTTGAACGTGTCCAGGGTCGAGGCCTCCACAGCTTCCCTGGGCAACCTCTTCCAGTGCCTCATCACCCTCGGAGGGAAGATTTTCTTCCTAATGTCTAATCCAAATCCAGTTTCTTGCAGTCTGAAGCCATCACCCCTTGTCCTGTCACTCCATGCCTTTGCAAAACGTCCCCCTCCAGCTCTCCTGTAGCCCCTTTCAAATACTGTAAGGCTGCTCTAAGGTCTCCCAGGAGCCTTCTCTTCTGTGGGCTGAAGAGCCTATCAGTGCTGATCAAGTAGATACCTCAGCTAGCAGATGGAGTGGCTTAGATATGACAGAGCTCTCAGAGGTTGCTTCTGGCTGCTTCTCTAAATTCTTGCCTCAACTTACGTCTTGGGGAAAACAGAAATGCATTGTGCTTGTCTAGAAGTAGATGAGTCCTTTTTAACTGAGTTTATTTTTCAAACCTTTCAGGCCAGAAGGGACACCTTTTGAAGATGGTAAGCTGCTAACTTTTGTGTCTTCTGTCACCCTTCTCAACATTGCTAGTGTGACACAGCATCCCAGCATGGTGGGAGTTGGAAGGGACCTCTGGAGCTCACCCAGTCCAACCTCCCTGCTTCAGCAGGGCACCCACAGCAGCTTGCTCAGGATCGCAGTGTCCAGGGGGGTTTGGAATCTCTCCAGAGAAGGAGACTCCACAGCCCCTCTGGGCAGCCTGCTCCAGGGCTCCAGCACCCTCACACCAAACAAGTTTCTCCTCCTGTTCAGGTGGAACCTCCTGGGCTCCAGTTTGTGCCCTTTGCCTGTCCCTGGGCATCACTGAGCAGTCTGGCCCCATCCTCTTGCCGCTGAGCCTTTATCTCTTGCTGAGCATTGCTCAGATCCCTTCTGGGGCTGCTCTTCCATATGCTTAGGTGGAACCTGTTGGGTTTCCGTTGTGCCTGCTGCTGCTGCCTTATTGTCCTGCACTAACAATGCAGCATTGTTGGCCAGCACAGCTTTGTTGTGTTTGCATTGTTCTGCTTCCAAACCCCAAAGAGATGTTATCTGTCTGAACTGGGGAGCAGATGCAGCAGGCAAGCACAGGAGTCAGGTTCTGTGAGCACTTCTTGTCCTGGTGGTGCAGGGGCAGCTGAGGCGGCTCTGCGGCCGCGCCTCTCTCCAGCCTTGTTCATACACCAGAGCTCGAGTGGGGGAGGTGGGGCTGACCCTGCCAGATGTGCTCTCACCTCTGCAGAGCTGAGCCAAACACAGCAATGTGCTTCTCTCCTCTCCTCTCACCTCTGCAGCATGCTTGATTCATCCTGTTCTCCTAATGAAGAGCAGGTGAAGGGTCTGGAGTTGCTCTGAGTACAGAGCTCCTGGGGAGGGAGGGAATACCCGGCTTGTACATGAAGAGGGAAGCTGGGGTGTGAGGAACCTCCCCGAGGCAATCACAGCGTTCCTGCTGCCCCTGGCAGCGGAGGGGTTGGAGGAATGGCAGTGAATGATTCCCTGATCCATAAGCAGAGGTTCTCAGTGAATCAGTGGAGTTGCAAAGGTTGAGGTTGCTGCTGCTGAAATTCCAGGGTTTCCTTGCTAGCACCATGGTGCCTCCTCGATGAAATGCCTCGGGGTCACCAGAGTCCATGGCACCAGCATGGTGGGTCACAGCAAAGAGGGCCATGTGTGCAGGGAGGCTCCAAGCCTCTACCCAGCTGCTGCTGGGTTGGTTATGATCAGTGAGTGGTACTTTTGAAGTACATGGAAAGAAACCAGGCTTGGTGTAGCAGATGAGATGGTGAAAAGAAATGCTGGTGGTGGAGCACAGAGGTGAACTTGTCCATGTTCCTGTGCTGTTAGTCACCTAACTGTATTTACTTTTGTTTCAACAGGTACCTTTAAACTAGTCATAGAGTTCTCAGAAGAATATCCAAATAAGCCTCCAACTGTTAGGTTTCTATCAAAAATGTTCCATCCAAATGGTGAGTAAGCAAGTTTTATTTAGCCATTAAATGTTATGCTGTGGTCATGTAGTCTGCCAAGCCCAGAATGCTTCACAGCTCTCCATCTCTCACCATCTCCACCTCCTAAGTGGATGTCTGGGGCAGCCAGTGCTTGATGAAAAATGCAGAGTTACGATGCTGTTAAGAGGCAGCTCTGTCTCTCCCTGATCGATACAGAGCTGCAGCAGCAGAGCCTGTTAGCACTGTCAGCAGCAGCTGCACTTAGCTTGGCTTAAAGAGGCAATTTTGGCTGCAGATTCCTGCCCCCTTCCATTTCACAGCAGTCATGGATGTGCAGCCACATCCTGGAGCCAAACATCATTTAGCTCTGTCAGGTGAGATTTCAGCCTAGTCCATGCCCTCACTTCAGTCACTGTGCCAACCAGTGCTAGCACAGGGGAGAAGGTGTGAGTGCACAGGTGTAGGGGAGGAGGAGGCTGACCCACACTCAGTGATGAGGTCCAGTGCTGTGGTGTCTACTCCAGAACTTGGTAGCTGTTACCCAGCTCTTCTTGCATGCAGGAAACACAAACCAGGACTTTTGCTCTTCCAAGCCCCTCTGTGGCTAAGACAAGGAATAGATGGAGTTTGGGGGTTGAATCATAGAATCATTGTGGTTGAGAGAGACCCTTAAGATCATCAAGTCCAGCACTGCCAGGCCACCACTAAGCCATGTACCTCAGCAGCACACCTCCAGGGCTCACCACAGCCCTGGGCAGCCTGGGCCAGGGCTTGACAGCTTTCAGGGAAGAGAGCAGAAGCCTGTTCCAGTATGCCTTGTAGCTTGAGCCCTCTCTGAAGAGAGGCTGACCTTGGCTTCAGCTGTGTGACTTTAAGCAGTGCCATGTAACCCTGTGCCTCTGGCAGAGCTCTGTCCTTTGTTGGGTTTCGTTGGCATGAGCAAGCCAGAAGACAAGAGTGGGAGTTTGAGTGCAAGTCTCTGTTTCAGGCAGGCTCTAGGAAGGCTGCTAATAGGTATCCAGACAGCAGTGGGATTCCTGGCACACTTTCCAGTACGTTCTGTTGCCTGCCTTGGTGTGTCTGCTGAGTGCAGAGTATGTGAAAACAGAGCAGAGACTTCCTCTGTTCAGCACCTGATGGCTGCAAGATCCTCTGGCCAGGTGGATTCCACTGCTGGTTGGTGTCTTGCTGCTTCTACGCTGTGGTTATGGAGCAGTCCCACCAAAGGAGCAGTGCCTGAGCTGACAGCAGAATCTTCAGGCCTTCTTTCTTTCCCCCTGAAGTGTTCTGTTGCCTCCAGTCACACCTCCCTTGAAATGCAAGGTGTCAGACCACTGAGGACGAGGAGGTGTGCCTGCTGCCCTCCTGCCTAATGCACCGGTGCCAGCCCAGGCTGAGCTGGAGCAGTGGCTGCCTGGAGCAGCACATAAGGAGCCAAGTGTAAGCCAGTGCAGCAGTTCTGAGTGCTGTCTGTGTTGTCCTTGCAGTCTATGCAGATGGCAGTATATGCTTAGACATCCTGCAGAACCGCTGGAGCCCCACATACGACGTCTCCTCTATTTTAACTTCAATCCAGGTAACTCTGCATCTATTTGAGCAATTAATTAGGTGGTGTTAGTCTGCTTCAGAAGACACAGCCCTGGGATGGGGAGAGCAGGTACCTGTAGGGTGACTTCAGTAGAATCATGGAAACAGAGAGTCCCTTGGGTTGGAAAAGACCTTTTAAATCATAGAATCCTGGAATGGCTCAGGTTGGAAGGGACCTCAGAGCTCATCTGCTCCAACCCCCCTGCCATGGGCAGAGACACCTCTCAACTCGACTTGGCTGCTCAAGGCCTCATCCAGCTTGGCCTTGGACACCTCCAGGGAGGAGGCATCCACAGCCTCCCTGGGCAGCCTGTGCCAGAGTCTCACCACCCTCACAGTGAAGAACTTCTTCCTCAGCTCCACTCTAACCCTGCTCTGCCTCAGCTTCAAACAATTCCCCCTTGGCCTGTCTCCAGACACCCTCAAGAAAAGTCCCTCTGCAGCCTTCCTGTAGGATTTCTTCAGGTACTGGCAGGCAGCTCCAGGGTCCCCCTGGAGCCTTCTTCTCTCCAGGCTGCACAGCCCCAGCTCCCTCGGCGGATTGTTCTCTAGCACTACCAGGCCTGCTGCTAAACCATGTCCCTCAGCACCACCTCTCTCTGATCTTTTTAACACTTCCAGGCATGGTGAAACATTTGTGAGCAAAGGGCAGCTGTTGAGATCAAATAAAAGCTGAGGTGCTAACCTATGGGATTACTACAGGTTGGACTCGATGATCTTTGAGGTCTCTTCCAACCTTTGTGATACTGTGATACTAATTCTGAGCTACAAAACTGCCAGTAGTTACTGGTTTGGATTCCTTTTAATGTGCTTTTAGTGCAGATCAGGTACAGAACTGTGCCTGGTGTTTGAGACAGGAGCCTTTACTGTGCAGCTGTGCCCTGTGAAGTCCTCGAGGAGACAGTGCTGCTGAAACCTGCTTCCCCTGGAACAAGGGAGAATGTCCCGGCACAGCAGGCAGAGCCCCTACTCTTTCCTGGCTCCTCCATGAGTGTTTTTGTTTTTCCACAGTGAAGTTTTGCAGGAGGCCTCCTAAGGCCCCCTCTGTCCCGAATGACGACAGTAATTAGCAAATCATCAAGCAGCATCAGGTGTCTGCTGGCTTGGTGAGCCCAGCGCCGCTGGTGCGGTGCATAGCCCGAGGCTCAGCGGTGCGCTGTGGTGCCTCAGCGGGCGCTGAGCTGTTCGGGTGTTGTCACACGGGGCTCCTCTGAGCACTGCCTGCTTCCTGGAGGGTGCGGGCGGGGAGCTGCAGGCTGCTGTGTTTAACCTGGGTCTGCCTCACGTTTTGTGTTCTCCTTTTACAGTCACTGCTCGATGAACCTAACCCCAACAGCCCAGCAAACAGCCAGGCAGCACAGCTCTACCAGGAGAACAAACGGGAGTATGAGAAGAGAGTGTCGGCCATAGTGGAGCAGAGCTGGAACGACTCCTAACAGCCGCTGTGCTCCTCGCCCTTGTCTCCAACCTCACCCCCTAGGGAGGCTGCCAGGGAGTTCAAGTGCCACAGGCCTAAGAATCTGCAGAAACAGAACAGCCTTTGCAAACCAAATCCAGCCCAGCCTAGGAAGCTGCAGAGCTCATGTATCTTGGTTAACATCCTTTTGATTGCATGGTAGGAACTAAGTTATTGCTCCATGGGTTTGTAATATATCCTGTCCGTATTTGTGTTTCCCGGTGTCTGATGTTGCTGTGGAGTTCTCCTGAGGGGACAGACACATTTTGTAAATCTGTACTTTTTTCAGATATTGAATGCCTTATTTTTGAATTCTTTAGATTTTTAAATTGGAGAAAGAGCACTTAAAGTTTTTATATATAAATATTTCATGTACAACTGTTAAATACATAACCTTAGTGCCAGACACCCTGCTCTCCCTCTCTCTCTTGTCCAAGCCTGGGCTCATTCCCAGTCTGTTTTTCCTCTGGGTACATGGTAGCATGCACTTTACAAACAGCAGAGTTAATCCAAGATGTCAGGGTCTTTGCTGGGCATCTCTGCTTCTCCACCAGAGCTCCACTGGGGCCTGTGTCCTCAGTTATATGAGGAAGGGGTACTGGTAGCTGCCAGCTCACAAAGGGGGAAGTGATGGAAGTGTTCTGCTTTAAGCCCTGCTTCAGACCAGCAGCAGTGGCCAGGGGGTCTGGCTGAGGGCCGGGCATGGTGATCATGTGTTGTAGTGACTTCTATTCTTCAGGGAGATTGTGCTTTACCAAGCTGTAAAATGCTGCCCTCTGAACCTGTCCTGTATTCACCTGCTGATGCTGTAAGAGAGCTCTGAGGATCTTCTGATCATTAAAGAGGTGTCCCACTAGTTTGCCTTGGAGGTAAGGGAGGGCATTGAGCACTGGGAGAAGGAACCACGCAGAGCGAATGGAGTGACTCCGACACTTGGCTGTGGACCACAGGGTCAGGTCTGGTGTCTGTAGCACAGAGGTTCCACGTCCTCATAACCTGCCAGGTTTAAAGAACTTTGGGGCTGTAAATGTCAATGTGGTCATTTCTTGCTGTGTTCTGCAAACCAGGCTTGATGGCTACAGGAAAGATCAAGCCCTTTTTTTCCTTCCAGCAGTACAACTGTAATCCCTTTGTCATCATTCCTCCCAGGGCTACCCCCAGATCCCACCTCCAAATACAGCTCAGTGTTGCCTGAACAGCAGTGGAAGTTATTTGGGTGTGCCATAGTTATTACTAGACCTTGATCTCGGCAGGAAGAGCCATTCACACCTCACAGCTGCTCATGTTTGTGGGAGCAGCACCATCAGAACGTTAATCAAACCATTCTGGGGTAGCAGCTTGTGGAGCAGAATAGCTCTGCCTTACATAACCTTAGTGCACAAAGGCTCTGGGACGCTGGTGCTAAGCAACACTGAACTGCACTCTCTACCAGTTTGCTTCCCTCCAGCCTGTGAGTTGTGTGTTCAGAAGGATCCAAATGGGGTTTTTGCTGATGACAGAATTGCAGTCCCACTGGGAAAGAGCTTTATCATAGCTGCAGCAGCATCAGTGCAAAGGCTTTAGGTACCAAATATAATGTGGGAAACTCCTGTGGATGAGAGCATCTGAACTTGGCCCAGGACTGGTCCTGCCTGGCTGGCAGCTACCCAGGGGTGGTCCTAGCAGGAGTTAAGCTCCCTGATAAAAGAATCACAGAATCATTTTGGTTGAAAGACAACTTTCAGATCATCAAGTCCAGCTGTTAGCCAGCACTGCCAGGTAACCACCAAACCATGGCCCTCAGCACCACATCTCCACAGCTTTGAAAACCCTCCAGGGATGAGGACTTCACCACTGCCCTGGGCAACCTGGGCCAGGGCTTCACAACCCTTTTGGGGAGCGAAACTGTTCCTGACACACACCCTGATGCTCCCCTGGCACAACTTCTGGCCATTTCCTCCCGTTCTGTAACTTTTCACTAGGGAGAGGAAACCAGCCCCCACCTGGCTCCATCCTTCCAGGGATGTAGAGGGTGAGAAGATCTCCCCTGAGTTTCCAGGGTGAACGGCCCCAGTTCTCCCGCTGCTGCTCACGACCTGTGCTCCCGACTTGGCACCTTAGCACATCCCTTAACGCCCTTGCGGCTTTCGGACCGCAGCATGGAGCAGTCCTTAGCGGCAGACACCCTGCGGCACCCGCAGGGCTCCCCGGGGCTGCGTCTTTCCCCCGGGGCAGCCGCAGCCGCGCTCCCGGCCGCTTCCCCTGGGCTGTCGGGGGACCCTCGGAGCCAGACACCGGAACGCAAGGTGCGCCCGGCCACTCTGCCCCGCGACTCCCGCCCGGGAGGAGCCGGGGCCGGGCCGAGCAGACGCGTCGGGGGCCTGAGCCGCGTCCCGGGGTCCCGGCGTCTGCCTTGGCCGCGGCTCCGAGCGGGACGACTCCCGCACACCGGGGCCAGGCTGCGGCGCTGCCCGGCGGGGCGGGCCTGGCGGTCGGGGCCGAGCCGGGAGCGGTGGACGGAGCCGGAGCTGTCCAGGCGAGCTGCAGAGGAAGCGTCGGCTGCGGGAAGTCCGCGGGGAGCTGCGTGTGACGAGCTGCGATAACCGAGTACAGCGGAGCTGCCCTCGGCTGGCCTCCGAGGAGCCGCCTGCAAAGGCTTCGCTTCGGAACGGGTCGGAGGCGGCAGGGGCTGAGCTGCACCACGGCCGCGGCTGGTTTGGTCCCCGGGGATGGTAGCCGAAGGGTCGCCCAGCTGGCCTTCAGGAGAAGGTGAGGGTGCCCTGGACGCAATGCCAGGGGGCATCCCGGGAGCTTGCCGGTGACAAAAAGAGTGAAGCGTGTCACTGGCAGCGCAAAAGCAGATGCTGGCGGTTCCCTCTTCGTGCTGCACAGGAGTCTGGTGAGAGGGAAGGACAGAAAAGTTCAAGTGGAACAAGTTGGGAGGGCACAGGACAGAATGAGCTGCGGTGCAGCTGATTTCTTAAGCCTTACTGGGGTGCTTCACGTGGTAATTAATTAGGGAATGTAATACACAAGCATGCCAGGATGGTGGGATTAATTAAGGGAGTACTGATGGATACCCAGATTTTGGGTTTCTAGCTCCTCACGGGGCTTTGGCTCATTGATATTAAACAGTTTGTAATCACTTCTGTGGGAGTCTGTATAAAGATCTAAGACAGTTCTGGAGAAGTTTTTGAAGCGTTCATGGCGGTGCCTTTGTGCTGTGGTGCACATCCTGCCCTGCACTGCACAGGAGGAGGCAGGTGGCAGGGCTGCAGCGGTGAGCTGCTGCTGGGGCTCGCCCGGGCTGAGCGCCGAGCACAACACCTTTGCCTTCGGGTTTATCTTACCAACTATTCATCAGGAGCATCAAACACTGCGCTGCTGCTGCTGCTGCCGTCAGATCTTGGTTCCCTGAAGGTGCCTCACCCCAATACAGTCCCAAGCCAAAACCGTGGGACTCAGATCTTCACAAATGTGATTAACTGCACTGGTGGAGTCCTCCCGCTGGGACTCCTCACCGCGGCGCAGATAAACGTGAGTAATTGCAGCGCCGAGGCCCCGGGCTGCCAGGAGCAGATCACAGCTGGAGGTGATGTGTCTGCCGCTGCTTTCCGGGAGGGCTTGTGTTGCGAGTCAATTAATTCATGTGTCAAACAAACCAACCTTTAAGTATTTAGAGCTGAGGAGGCCCCCAGTAAAAAATGTACAGGAGAAAAGGAGGATTCCCTGTGCACTACAGCAGCATTCAGCTGTTCCAGAGGAAAAGGCAGGTTAATGTAGACAGTTGAATGCTTGCTGTTGTGAGGACAGCTGTTAGGGGATCTAAAAATGTAAGAGGAGAGGGAGAGGCTCCTCAAGTGGCCAGGCCTCCCCACCTAGTGTTTGAGCTTGGTTCCTGGTTGTGGTAGTCCCAGGCAAATGCTGTGCCCTGTTGGTTGTGAGCTGTTGTCTAGGAGAGGAGAGATGCAATCAGCAGGCAATCTGCTGCGCTGTGTGAGCTGGCAGGGTGGTGCCCACCCCTCCTTGTGGGGCTGCAGGAGAGAGCAGAGCCTGGCTGGGCTGTGAGTGCACATTGAGTGACCAGAGACCCAGGGAAGTGGGCAAGCTCCAGCACACCACTGAACCTGTTGTGTCCCTGGATAAAGCAACTTTCTGGCCTTCATGTCCAAGAGAAAAGCTCCCCCCGAGCACAGAGTGCCTGTGCCCCTGCAGCATGGGGATGTTCCCCTGGAGAGGAGGAACTGACAGTTCAAATTTCCTCAGGAATCAACTCAGGCTGTCAAAAGTAGAAAACTAGGAAGTGCCTCCTGCTGCTGCCTGCTGAGCACACTGGCTGAGGTCAGTTTTGTAGAACCACAGAATGGGTTGGGTGGGAAGGGACCTTTGAAGCTCATCCAGTCCAGCCCCCTGCACTCAGCAGGGACAGCTGCACCTACAGCAGGTAGCTCAGAGCCCCAAACAACCTGGCCTGCAATGGTGCCAGGGATGGGGCAGCTCCCACCAGTCTGGGCACCCTGGGCCAGGGTCTCACCACCCTCAGTGTAAAAAATTCCTTCTCTCCAGTCTAAATTTCCCTCTTTCAGTTCAAACCATCCCCCCCTTCCTGTCACAACAAGAACTGCTAAAAACTCCATCCTCAGCTTTCTGCTCAGTCCCTTGAAGCACTGCAAAGCCACCAGAAGGTCTCCCTGGAGCCCTCTCTCCAGGCTGACCAAGCCCAGCTCTCTCAGCCTGGCCTCACAGCAGAGGGCTTCCAGCACTGCCATCATGCTCTGGCCTCCTCTGGCCCTGCTCCAACAGGTCCCTGTCTGTGCTGAGCACTCCAGAGCTGCCCCAGTGCTGCAGGGAGTCCTCAGCAAAGCAGAGGGGCAGAATTCCATTCAATCCTGACTGCTGTGCCCAACCCATTGTGAGCTGAGTGCTCCTGGCAGCTGCCAGTTTGGCACACACAGCATAGGCTGAGCCGGGCAGCTGCAGCCTGGAATGGCAGCAACTCCACACCCTAAGCACCTATTCATCAGGGACCTGGCTGCTCCAAGCAAGGTCATCCCAGGCATCCCAGCCTGATGCTGGTTTGTGTCCTGGGTAAAGCTTTGCTCACAGATCCCTCTACTTCTCGGAGCTCAGCTGAACTGCTCACCACTCAGTTTAGGAAGGAGGTTGACTTGCTGGAATGTGTCCAGAGAAGGGCAACGAAGTTGGTGAGGGGCTTGGAACACAGCCCTGTGAGGAGAGGCTGAGGGAGCTGGGGTTGCTTAGCCTGGAGAGGAGGAGGCTCAGGGGTGACCTTATTGCTCTCTACAACTCCCTGAAGGGAGGTTGTAGACAGACGGATGTTGGTCTCTTCTCCCAGGCAGCCAGCACCAGAACAAGAGGACACAGTCTCAGGCTGCACCAGGGGAGGTTTAGGCTGGATGTTAGGAAGAAGTTCTACACAGAAAGTGTGATTGCCCATTGGAATGGGCTGCCCGGGGAGGTGGTGGAGTCGCCATCATTGGAGGTGTTCAGGAGGAGACTTGATGGGGTGCTTGGTGCCATGGGTTAGTTGAGTAGGTGGTGTTGGATGATAGGTTGGACACAATCTTGAAGGTCTCTTCCAACCTGGTCTATTCTATTCTATTCTATTCTATTCTATTCTATTCTATTCTATTTCATGTGGAACTGCCTTTGGGTGTGAAGAGAGGATTCAGGGGTTCAGGGGTTTGTCCAGACGTCTGCCACGCCAGTCAGTGTCCAGTGAATGCAAATACTGCTTCATGCTGTCACTGCTGTGAGGGGAACAGAAGGATTGAGCTAAAAATGTGGTCCAGGCTGAGGCAGCTTCTCCCTCATGGCTGAGCCAAAGCAGGAAGAAGGCAGGAATGCCAAGTCCTCTGAGTGACTTATGGACCACACAGCTCTGCCTGGCATCTGTTTGCACACTGCTGGCCTCATGATGTGCTGGTGAGAGGTTTCCTTGCACTGTTGGTCCAAACACAGGTTAAGTCCAAAGCCCTTAGAAAGGCTGCTGTGGGCAGAGTCACTGTGTGAGCTGTGGGACTGTTCTGCTTTGTGCTCCTTCCCCAAATGCCAGGAACTGGTTTGTAGAAATGTTTGGAAGTGAACTCTTGATTCCTGTGAGCACTGCTTCATTGACTTCATTTGCTCTGGAGCCTCCAGTTCTTTATTCTCAGGGGGCTTTAAAAGGACACTCAGAAGTTCCAGCCAAAGCTGTTAGAATTTGGTGCTTCCAGTTAGGTGAGACAGATCTGATGCTGTTCCCATGGAGACCTAAAGGAATTTTCCCCTGGAATGAAGTGGTAGCAAAGCCTACCCTTTATGAAGCAGACTGGAGCACTCAAGTGGTGGTTCCCAGTTCTTTCCTGCTTTTCTGTGTCGAGAAGTGAGTCAGGAGCAGTCACAGCTCTTTGTGTTGTCATTCACCCGTTTCTAGCTTGTTGTGTTTGTAGGCTAGGGGGTGGGGTGCAGTTTATAACCCAGGGGGCAAAGGCAGAGCTCTCCTTGCTTCAGCTGATGCTGTTATCTTGCCCTGGAAATCAGGGTGTGAGGAGAGTGCTTCAGCCACCTCCATCCATGGCTTGGGAGAGGGCAGTGGTGGAACAGGAGGCGCTGTGAGCAGGTAGTGCTGGTGCCTCCCTGTTGTGGGTGATTTCCCAGCTGCTCTTGAGGGCACTCTTTGGTGTCAGTTCTTTAAACCACTAATTGTTAGCACTGAAATTCCAATTACTTGCTAATAGAATAGAATAGAATAGAATGGAATGGAATAGAATAGAATAGAACAGAGCAGAATAGAGCAGGTTGGAAGACACCTTCGAGATCATCACGTCCAACCCATCAGCCAACCCAACCCACCTGAACAACTAACCCATGGCACCAAGCACCCCATCAAGTCTCCTCCTGAGCACCTCCAGTGATGGTGACTCCCCAGGCAGCCCATTCCAATGGGCAATCACTCTCTCTGTGTAGAACTTCTTCCTAACCTCCAGCCTAAACCTCCCCTGGTGCAGCCTGAGACTGTGTCCTCTTGTTCTGGTGCTGGCTGCCTGGGAGAAGAGACCAACATCCACCTGTCTACAACCTCCCTTCAGGGAGTTGTAGAGAGCAATAAGGTCACCCCTGAGCCTCCTCCTCTCCAGGCTAAGCAACCCCAGCTCCCTCAGCCTCTCCTCACAGGGCTGTGTTCCAAGCCCCTCACCAACTTCGTTGCCCTTCTCTGGACATGTTCCAGCAAGTCAACCTCCTGGACACAGTCCTCAAGGTGTGGCCTAACCAGTGCAGTGTACAGGGGCACAATGACTTCCCTGCTCCTGCTGGCCACACTGTTCCTGATGCAGGCCAGGATGCCCTTGGCTCTCTTGGCTGCCTGGGCACACTGCAAAACAACAATAATAATAATGCAGTGTGCTGACATGCAGGGTGTTTCCATTAGGTAGTTTGGGATATTGCTCAGGGGGTTGTTGGAAGCCCCTGGTGAGCCCTGCTACAGCCACATCTTCGAGTCAGGGCTCTGCCTGAGCTCTGCCATAGGCATATGGCTGGATCCTGCAGCTCTTGTGAAGATCCTCAGTCATTCACAGAAAAAGAGAAAACCAAGGCCTCAGATTGTGCAGTGTGGTGCTGAAAATTTGTTTTGGTTGAAGCTGTGTCATGAAATCCTTGGCTACTGAAGTCAACAGCTTTGTGATGGATTTAGATGGAGTGAGGGTTTGGTCTATAATGAAGCTCTTTCATTTTGGCTCCCTGAGCTCTCTCATGTTCTTTCTCAGTGCCTTGTGACACATTTGCTCCATGCTTGCCTCAAACAAAAGAGAAATTATACTATCATGGTCTCCCTTGAAATATTTCCTATTTGAGGGCCCACTGAAAAGACTCCAGAGGCAAATTCTTGGTTTAGAAGTTGCTATTTCTGTCTAGACACATCTGACTGTCATTATGCTTTGACTGTTCTGGCTGGCTTGCCTTTTGCTTTGTAAGGATGTACAAGTCCAGGGAGAGAGCAGGGCTTCAGACTGACTTGAAAGGAGCTTTGACCAGGTCTGGGTTCTTCGTGTTGCAACTGTCTCCCCTGGTGAAAATACAAAACAAAAGCAACACCAGCAGGAAAAATCTCATTTATTGGTGTTTTAAAGCAGAGTGGAAACAAGCAGAGTTCTTGCTCCTGGACTGGCTACGGGCAGGGCAGGGTTCAGGGCAGTATTTGGTGAAAGGCCTGGAGCATCTCTGTCATGAGGAAAGGCTGAGACACCTGGAGCTGTTCAGTCTGGAGAAGAGCAGCCTGGGAGGAGATCTTGTTAATGTTTATCAGTATCTGAAGGGTGGGTGTCAAGGTCAGTCTCTCTTGAGTGATGTCCTGTGACAGCACAAGGGGCACTGGATACAAACTGGAACAGAGGAGGTTCTACCTCAACACGAAGAAAAACTTCTTTACAGTGAGGCTCTTGGAGCCCTGGAGCAGGCTGCCCAGAGAGGTTGTGGAGTCTCCTCTGAAGACTTTCCAACCCACTTGGATGTGTTCCTGTGTGACCTGCCCTGGGTGACCCTGCTCTGGCAGGGGGTTGGACTGGGTGATCTCTGGAGGTGCCTTCCAGCCCCCACCAGCCTGTGACTCATTGGGGAAATGCTGGGCATGAACTGGATCAAATCTCCCTGTCTGCTCTGGCTCTCCTGGGTGGCAGTGCACAGACATGCAGTGTGTGGTACATGCCAGCTAGCTACGGCATCAGTCCTGGCTCTGGACAGCTCAGCTTGTGTGGGCAGCTCGGGCAGCATCTCAGGGACGTTTCACCCCTAAAGCTGGCAGCGCTGGGGCCAGGTGTTAGCAGGAGAAGGGCAATCCTCTTTGGTTTGACATCAGTGTAAAGAAGAGAGATCCCTTCAACCCTGGGCAGTCTCTGATCCTGTGAGTAGCAGGAGTCCTTTCCATCCCTGTTTATCAGCTTACCCAGCTGAATTGTCTGGCTGCTTGCTGCCTGCTCCTTGCATTCATTTTTAAAGGACAGAGAAACTATTTCAAATGAATCATCAAAAGAATCTTTTACTCCTTTCACATTCAGAGTGCAGAGCCCATGAAACATTTATCCAGGAAATGAAGCAGGAGGGCCTGGCAGCTATCTGCAGCACCAGGAGTGAGCAGGTGAGCTGGAGAATGGAGTGCAAACAAGCCAGGCCTTGGTGAGTGCCAGAGCAGTGCCATTATGGGGAGGCTGAGAACTTGATCAGGCTCCTGTTGGAGCTGCAGTGATTATCATAAAGCCTGGAAATCAACAGCTTATTGCTATGAGAAACAGCTTTAGAATACACAGAATACATAGAATAAACCAGGTTGGAAGAGACCTTCAAGATCATGGCATCCAACCCATCACCCAATCCAACACCACCTAAACAACTAACCCATGGCACCAAGCACCCCATCCAGTCTTCTCCTGAACACCTCCAACCTTTCTTCAGCAGTGTGCTTCTTAAGCAGGGTCACAGATTGCATCGGGTTGGAAGGAACCCTCCAAGGTTATCTAGTCCACCCCCTGCAGGCAGCAGGGACACCTCCAGCTAGAGGAGGCTGCCCAGGGCCACAGCAAGGCTGAGCTTGGATGTCTCCAGGGATGGAGCCTCAGCCACATCCCTGGCAGCCTGTTCCAGTGTCTCCCCACCTTCGTGGTGCAGAACTTAGCATAGAATAGAATAGAATAAACCAGGTTGGAAGAGACCTTCGAGATCATCGTGTCCAACCTATCACCCGACACCACCCAACCAACTAAACCATGCAACCGAGCATCCTGTCAAGCCTCGCCCTGAACACCCCCAGCAACGGCGACCCCACCACCTCCTCAGGCAGCCCATTCCAGTGGGCAATCACTCTCTCTGTATAGAACTTCCTCCTGGTGTCCAGCCTAAACCTGCCCTGCTCCAGTTTCAAACCATTGCCCCTTGTGCTGTTGCTACAGGCCCTTTTGAACAGTCCCTCCCCAGCCTCCCTGTAGGTCTCCTTCCCCAGGCTGAACAGCCCTGATTCCTTCAGCCTGCTGTTGCAGGAGAGCTGCTCCAACCCTCTGAGACTAAGGGAAAGAATAAGGCAGCACTTTGGTTTACAGGTTTGCCAAGGCAGGGGCTGGATGTAGTGGCAGAAGTTAGTGCTGAGGCTGTAGTGCCCTTTGCAATGCTCCAGCCCTGCATGGTTCCTGTGGCTGCTGCCCTGTGTGACAGCTCTTGGGGTCTGACACTTGGGTTTCTCTCCATGCCATCATCCAAGCGCTGCAGCCCCTCTCTGCTAACTGAAGTGCTCCAGAGCTCTCAGACCTTGCACTGCAATTACCTTGCTTCAAATGCCAGGTTCTCCAGGAGCTTATCAGCTCTGCTGATGGGAGCCTAAGCAGCTTAGGTGATACCAACCTGAGGCACTCAATCGCCCGGCGGTGCCGCACGACATGTGGGGAATGTCCCTGTGCGGGCACTGCTCCGGCAGATCTGAGTCATGGTGACAGCCTCAGCGAGCAGGCTGGCAGGGGAGTGAAGAGCTCAGGGGAGGTGAGTTGGTGATTTGCTATTTATAGCTGCACGAAGAGGCTCACAGACAGCAGCTCCAGGCAGGGCTACTCTTGGGTTTGCTGTGGAAACGACTCCTGGCTGGAGCCGCGAGCGCTGCGCAGTTGGTAGCTGGCATAGCCTGAGTGCCCTGGTGGCATGGACACGTGGGCATGCCACAGCAGCAGCTGCTGATGGCAGCATGGAATGCAGCACATCTCAGCAGCGCAGACACTGCTGAATTTGATCTTGCTGTTCCTTGGCCAGGGAGTTCTGCTTTTGCAGAGAAAGACTGAAACGATGCTGAGTGTCCTTCGCAGCAGAGCAGTCTCCTCTCCTGCGCAGGGCATGGTTCAGGCACTCACTTGGTCCAGTTTATTTACTGCAAGATTCTCTCGTCAACCGGCTCTGGAAAAGGCAACTATAGGACTTAAATGCAGTCACCTTCTCTTCATAAGAGACAGGAATAATTGCAGTCTGGCTGCACCTAACTCATCACCATCAGCTTGAATGAAAATCAGAGAGATTGTGTTTATTTCAGTTACTTGGTCAAAGAGTGCCATGGGTTAGCTATCTCCTGAGGGGGAAAAAAAGACTCCAGAGCTCAGACTGCCACTGAGAAACCTCAAAATCTTGAAGACCTCTGTGAAGTGAGTCCACAGGCTGTAGCTGAGAGATGGCTGTGCAATAAAGCTGCCCACTGCAGCCAGCGGGTGGAAATCTTCATGCAGGGCTCCACAATGGATTCACCAGGTGAGAATGTCTCAGGCTGTGCATCCCAGAGCTGTGTGTCCAAGGGACACCTGGTAAGGATGCTGCTGGAAAGTGCTGGCTCTTCCAGGAGACTCATCCCCTGCAGTTTGGCTGTAGCTGTGCCAGGACAGGGCACAGCACCATTGCTGAGCTTCCTGCTGCTAGCTGGTCCCTAGCATGGGGTCAGCACTTTACCAGGTTATTCATGGTTTAGGATTATTTAGGTTATTCATGGGTTTAGGAAGGGCAGGTCCTGCCTCACCAACCTGATCTCCTTCCATGCCCAGGTGAGTGCCTGGTGGATGTGGGGCAGGCTGTGGATGGAGTCTGCCTGGACCCCAGCAAGGCCTTTGCCACCATCCCCCACAGCCAGCTCCTGGCCAAGCTGTCAGCCCCTGGCCTGGACAGCAGCTCTCTGAGCTGGGTTAGGAACTGGCTGGAGGCTGAGCCCAGAGAGTGGTGGTGAATGGTGCCACAGCCAGCTGGCAGCCAGGCACCAGTGGTGTGCCCCAGGGATCAGTGCTGGGCCCCAGCCTGTTCAATATCTTTATTGATGATCTGGATGAGGGGATGGAGTCCATCAGCAGTAAGTTTGCAGATGACAGCAAGCTGGGGGCAGGAGTTGATCTGCTGGAGGGTAGAGAGGCTCTGCAGAGGGACCTGGACAGGCTGGGCAGATGGGCAGAGACCAAGGGCAGGAGACTGAACACATCCAAGTGCCAGGGGCTGCACTTTGGCCACAGCAACCCCAGGCAGTGCTACAGGCTGGGGTCAGAGAGGCTGAGAGCAGCCATGCAGAGAGGGACCTGGGGGTGCTGGTTGAACATGAGCCAGCAGTGTGCCCAGGTGGCCAAGAAGGCCAAGGGCATCCTGGCCTGCATCAGGCACAGTGTGGCCAGCAGGAGCAGGGAGGTCATTCTGCCCTGTGCTCAGCACTGGTTAGGCCACACCTTGAGTCCTGTGTCCAGCTCTGGGCCCCTCAGGTTAGGAAAGATGTTGAGCTGCTGGAAGGTGTCCAGAGAAGGGCAACAAAGCTGGGGAGGGGTCTGGGGCACAGCCCTGGGAGGAGAGGCTGAGGGAGCTGGGGTTGCTTAGCCTGGAGAAGAGGAGGCTCAGGGGAGACCTTTGTGCTCTCTCCAACTACCTGAAGGGAGGTTGCAGCCAGGTGGGGGTTGGTCTCTTCTCCCAGGCAGCCAGCACCAGAACAAGAGGACACAGTCTCAAGCTGTGCCAGGGGAGGTTTAGGCTGGAGGTGAGGAGAAAGTTCTTCCCAGAGAGAGCTGTTGGCCATTGGGATGTGCTGCCCAGGGAGGTGGTGGAGTCACCATCATTGGAGGTGTTCAAGAGGGGATTGGATGTGGCACTTGGTGCCATGGTTTAGTCAGGAGGTGCTGGGTGACAGGTTGGACTCGATGATCTTTGAGGTCTCTTCCAACCTTATTGATTCTATGAGTCTATGTCCTATGTAGGACTTAAGAGTTAGTTTAGACCATTTTCAGTATGTGGTTTGGACCACTTTAATGAGCTGCCCGTGGAATTGGTGGAGTCCCCATCCCTGGAGGTGCTCAAAAAGCATGTGGCCATGGCACTTTGGGAGCTGGTTTAGTGGGCATGGTGGTGCTGGGTTTGACAGTTGGACTCAGTGATTTCAGAGGCCTTTTCCAGCCTTAATGATTCTATGATTTTATCATTCTATGACTCTGCTCTGAAAAGGGTAAGGCTTCAATAGCGATGGTGGTGGCCCCAGTGCCAGGGAAGAGCCCAGCATCTTCAGCTCAGTTAGGACATACTCTTTTGTCTTGCTCACAGGAAAAAATCCAATTAGAAGCAGCCATAACCCAGCAGACATTACAGCCCTGCGAGGAGGATGGAAGTTTTGTCATAAACCAATCAGAGCTTCTCTGCCCTTCTGCTGCAAGAAAAAACACCTTTCACTTCCTAAGTGCCTGAATATGGCTCTGCCACTGCTCTGGCTTAGACCTCTGTGTCTGTCAAAGTCAAGGATCAATGTCATGCTTGTTTCAGAGATGCTGAATTGAGTGCTTAGGGCCCAGCTCTGAGACCCTGCAGGCTCTTAAATCCTGGTGAGCTCAAGGGGCACAGAAGGAGCTCATTGCCTCAGAGGATCAGGCAGATATTGAAGCCAGTGGAGCCTTGCTGAAGCCCATGTCACATGCTGGAAAAGGTCAGTCACTTATTTACGAAAGCCCTTCAGAGCTGAGCTGTGCCCTGACTGAGCTCAGCCTACGAGCAGGAGGAACTGTGCTGTGCTGCCCTGCGCTGGGAAGGTGGAACTCAGGCGCTGGCTGCCGGCGGCTTTGCTCAGCCCCAGCTCGCAGCCTGATCTGTATTCAGATGCTGCATATGGAGGCTGGTCATCGCTCTTGGGGATGGTAGACAGGGAGCACTGCTGCAGCAGAGCAACATTTGCCCTGGTTTGGGACAGCTTTTACCCGGAGCCCTCTGGCACAGGCGGTGGTGCGCCCGGTGCCCCCCGCCCCAGGCTCCGGCGGTGTGCGCCGCGGGGCCGCAGGAGGGAAGCAGCCCTGCACGGGCTCCATTCTTGTTACCAGGAGCTGTGCACCTAATTCTCTGTGCATTGTACTGAAAACGAGCTGCTAAAGATGTGTTCTGCATCAGCAAAAAGGCTTCCCTTATTCAGCTGCACCGAGAACATGCCCGCTGTAACTTGGGAGTAAGGAAAATTGCTGTAAATGGTTTCTTTTAAACAGACTCTGCTGGGCTTTTCCTTACAATTTTTGCTGAGAATGAGCATTCTGCAGGGTGGATTTTTTCTCCTTTTTCCTACCCAATTGCTAACCTTTCAGTTGCAGACATTTCTGCTGCTTCTAGCACTTTTCATTCCAATGGCAGTTTTTCATCTCTTTGCTAGCCTATGGCTAAAACAGTCTCTGGAACAGGAATTTCAGTTACTTACTCCCCAGAATAATTGTTTCCACTTGTTCCCACTCTGGTCCTGGGGGAAAGGGCTTCCTGGTATCATACCTTGATGGATCCCTCCTCTCAGTTCCTCTACTTTGTGAAAATATCTTCTCTCTGTGTGTCAGCAGCAGGTGACAGCACCTTTCTGAGATGTGTTTCCAAGTATACCTTCCCTAAATCACAGAATGGCTCAGGTTGGAAGGAACCTCAGAGATATCTCCTCCAATCTCCCCACCATGCCCAGGGACACCTCTCAACTAGACTCAGCTGCTCAGGGCCTCATCCAGCCTGGCCTTCAACACCCCCAGGCAGGAGGCAGCCACAGCCTCCCTGGGCAGCCTGTTCCAGAGTCTCACCGCCCTCACACTGAACAACTTCTTCCTCAGCTCCAGTCTGACCCTGCTCTGCCTTAGAGTAGAATAGAATAGAATAGAATAGAATAGAATAGAATAGAATAGACCAGACCAGGTTGGAAGAGACCTTCAAGATCATCACATCCAACCTATCACCCAACACCATCTGATCAACTCAACCATGGCACCAAGCACCCCATCAAGTCTCCTCCTGAACACCTCCAATGATGGCGACTCCACCACCTCCCTGGGCAGCACATCCCAAATGGGCAATCACTCTGTGTAGAACTTCTTCCTAACCTCCAGCCTAAACCTCCCCTGGCACAGCCTGAGACTGTGTCCTCTTGTTCTGGTGCTGGCTGCCTGGGAGAAGAGACCAACTCCCCCCTTGCCACAACCTCCCTTCAGGTAGTTGGAGAGAGCACAAAGGTCTCCCCTGAGCCTCCTCTTCTCCAGGCTAAGCAACCCCAGCTCCCTCAGCCTCTCCTCCCAGGGCTGTGCCCCAGACCCCTCCCCAGCTTTGTTGCCCTTCTCTGGACACCTTCCAGCAGCTCAACATCTTTCCTAACCTGAGGGGCCCAGAGCTGGACACAGGACTCAAGGTGTGGCCTAACCAGTGCTGAGCACAGGGCAGAATGACCTCCCTGCTCCTGCTGGCCACACTGTGCCTGATGCAGGCCAGGATGCCCTTGGCCTTCTTGGCCACCTGGGCACACTGCTGGCTCATGTTCAACCAGCACCCCCAGGTCCCTCTCTGCCTGGCTGCTCTCAGCCACTCTGCCCCCAGCCTGTAGCACTGCCTGGGGTTGCTGTGGCCAAAGTGCAGCCCCTGGCACTTGGATGTGTTCAATCTCCTGCCCTTGGACTCTGCCCATCTGCCCAGCCTGTCCAGGTCCCTCTGCAGAGCCTCTCTACCCTCCAGCAGATCAACTCCTGCCCCCAGCTTGCTGTCATCTGCAAACTTACTGCTGATGGACTCCATCCCCTCATCCAGATCATCAAGAAAGATGTTAAAGAGCAGGGGGCCCAGCACTGATCCTTGGGGCACACCACTGCTGACTCAGCTTCAAACCATTCCCTCTTGGCCTGGCTCCAGACACCCTCAGGAAAAGTCTCCCTGCATCCTTCCTGTAGGATCCCTTCAGGCACTGGCAGGCAGCTCTGAGGTGCCCCTGGAGCCCTCCTTAAGACAAAGGTAAAACCATTGTGGTTTGGTAGTGACAGGGCCACAAAGAAGCACAGAGGGCTGGAGCACATCTCTTACAAAGACAGGCTGGGAGCATTGGGACTCTTCAGCCTGGAGAAGAGAAGGCTCCAGGGTGACCTCAGAGCTGCATTTCAATATCTGAAGGGGACCTCCAGGCAGGCTGGGGAGGGACTGTTCAGAAGGGCTGTGGGGACAGGATGAGGGACAATGGTTTGGAACTGGAGCAGGGCAGAGTTAGGCTGGACATCAGGAGGAAGCTCTGCACAGGGAGGCTGGGGAGACACTGGCACAGGCTGCCCAGGGATCATTCAAGATCAGTCTGGCTGTGTCCCTGGGCAGCCTGCTCTAGCTGGAGCTGTCCCTGCTGCCTGCAGGGAGGGTGGACAAGATGTCCTTGGAGGGTCCCGTCTGCCCCAGTGCAACCTGTGAGTCTGTGACACCCGGTGCAGTACGAGCATGCTCACCCCAGCTGTGCAGCCATGCCCCAGAGCGTGGGGCACCTCTTGGAGCCCAGGGTGAGGTCCTGCAGGGACAACAGAAAACTAATCTGCAGCCAGAGATGGAGCTCCCTGTGCTGCCTTCTTAATGTGCTGTCCTCATCACAGAGACCATCTACAGGAGAGAGCCATCTCACTACAAGCAATCTCTACATTTGAATCAATACAGTAATAGCATTTTTCCTGGTGTGGCTGGGAACACATTTGAGTAACCCATAATAAGCTACTTTATATGGAAATCAGTGTCCACACAGTCCTCACTCCAGCTGAACTGTATTGGTTTATGGATCTGTGTTAAGTTCTGCAGCAACACAACTTTCTTCTGCAGCAGAGCCCTTGGGGAGCCATCAGGCTGCTGTGGCACCAGGTGTGGCAATGCAAAGTGAGGGTTCAGGATGTCTCAGCTCTTCAGTTCTGCCTGGGTTGGTGAAGCTCTTCTGTTGCTTCATGCCTCACTGTAGAAAGATTCAGAGGTTTGCTTCAAGGTTTATGTTGCCTGCTTCAGGTCTGAGCTTAAAGAGTTGTGAGAGGAGCAACTCAGTGTCATTTATGGTCATAGTCTGCTGGAAGGAGGATGCTGTCCTGGCTGAAAAGCAGAGGGAGTCTGGTCTCTGCAAGCTATAGAATAATGGAATTGGTTTGGTTGGAAAAGACCTCTAAGGTCATCCAATCCAACCATCAACCCAACATCACCATGGCCACTAACCCATGTCCTGAAGTGCCAGAGCTACATGGGTTTTTAACACCTCCAGGGATGGGGACTCCACCACCTCCCAGGGCAGCCTGTGCCAGGGTCTGACCACTCTTGCAGCAGAGAAGGTGTTCCTAATCTCCAACCTAAACCTTCCCTGGCACAGCTTGAAGCCATTTCCTCTTGTTCTGTCATTACTTACTTGGGAGAAGAGGCCAACACTGCCTCCACTCCAACCTCCCGTCAGGGCGCTGTAGAGAGCAGGAAGGTCTCCTCTCAGCCTTCTCTTCAGGTCAAACAACCCCAGCTGCCTCAGGCTCTCCTTCCAAGACCTGCTCTCCAGGCAGGTGTCCCACAAGCAGGTGTCTCCTTTGGCCATTCCCTACCACCTCGCACTGCCTAAGGCAGGCAGCTGTCAGCTTGTGAGCTCTGCAAAAGACAGGCAGGAGATGCCCCAGCGTGAGCTGGAGCCCTGTTGGCAAGGTCAGCCGGCAGCAGGGGATCTCTGGTGGGAGATCTGCCTGGGGTGTAGGAGCTGGGACACCAACCTCTCCCCAGCCCATCTGGAGCCCCAGAGCTTGCCCTGTCTAGCACAAACTCCCTTCATGGAGGTGACCATGGCTGCTCTTCATTGCTAACTATTAAACACCCAATACAAATCAATTTCTCTCCTTTGCACCCCTAGGCACACATTTGGGACTCAGATTTTTTCAGTTGTTTTTTCAAAGCCAGCAGAAAGCTAAACTTTCTGTGTTGCTCCTGGGGCTCCACACTGCAGGCTAGGTCGGCCAAGCATGCAAAAACCTGGTGACACGAACTCCAGAGACCAGCTCTGGAAAGTGCCTCTCACTGCTGCTGTAAGTGGCTGCCCAAACCCAGCACACAAGGCTTAATAATAATGAATGACTCTAAGCTAGCTAATGAAGGAGGTGGTATGGAGAGGCTCCACGGGGACACACCATTGGAACCCGTGGCATTTGTCTTCTGGAGGTGCAAAGCAGCAGCAATCAAATTGCCGCTGCCCAGCGATGAGTGTGAGCAGAGGAGAAAAGCCCCGAGTCAGCAGCAGGCCCGTGAGGGCTCTGCGAGGGTCCTGCTCTCAGCACAGCAGGGGAGGAGGTGCTGCCCAAGAGGGTGGTCTCCTTGTGACGGAGCATGACTCAAGGTTCAACACCTCCTGCTTCTGGGTGCGCCACGAGAGACGCCACAGGACAGGGCTGTGCTCGCAGCCTGCAGCCAGGGTTTGGCAGCGGCAGGAAGAGCCAAGCCTTTCACAGATTTCCTCTGAAGAGAGGAGGAGAAGTGGTTTGCTTTGGGAACTAAGGCAGGTCAGGCCTTGCTCTGAAATTGCTGCAGAAAATGTGGAGAAGCCTCAAGGTATGATGGGACTGTCTGCCAGAGGTGATTCCTCATGCTGGACTTACGGCATGATGCTTTTCCCCTGGTTGTTTTTCTCTTTTAGAGACCCTGCTCAGCTTTGGATGGCCGCTGGTGCTGGGTGCTGTAAGATGCTATGGAGCCCTGAGTGCTGCCTGGGAAGGCAGGAGCTGTCCTAGCTGCTGGGGAGGCAGCAGGTCTAGATTGGGTCCTGAAGATGGACTTCATTACAATCATCGTTCCTTTACAACCTTGTAACTTCTCTGTTGTTGCCTCAGAACTGTGTCACGTAGCTACCTCACCCATGAGTGGTGAGGATTCATTAATATTGATAAAGCTCATGATGTAAAATTAGTCATGGTCAGGAGATGCTGTAAAAGGTGAAATCATAATAGTCATGGCCAGTGCCTGTGTTGCTTGGAGACTGAGAACTGTCCTGGGCTGTTGCTTTCATTGCAGTTTATTCTCCCCCTTCTTGTGAAAAGGAGTTTTAAGAGAGAAATGAGAACACTGCCAGTGATGAGCACAGAGAAAAGCCTTCTGGGCTCTGCCTTTTTGCAGATGGGTTGTGGCTCTGGCAAGAGAAGACCCTGTGGAGATTTGTTCAGGGGCACAGTGCTGGTTTGCTTGGTGTGGGAAGTGTCTGCAGGAGAGCCTCCTCATTTTCCTAGCCTGTCTTCAGGAATCTGGGGGCTGGAGCCCGGCGAGGCAATGTATCTGCTACCCCAGCCCTGTCCCAGCAGAGACCTTTGCCACTAATCGGCAAACACCTTCTCCTCCCCAGCATTAAGTGATAGGATGAGGGGAAATGGCCTCAGGTTGCACCAGGGGAGGGTTAGATTGGTTATTAGGAAGAAAATCTTTCCTGCAAGAGCGGTCAGGCATTGGAACAGGCTGTCTGGGGAGGTGGTGGAGTCCCCATCCCTGGAAGTGCTCGAAAGCCCTTCAGGGCATGCTTCAGAGGGCATGCTGGGGCCGGGTTGATGGCTGGACTCAGCGACTAGAGGTCCTTTCCAAACAACAATTCTATGGTTCTACTCTTCGGGCTGTTCAACAGCTGGGAATATGCCCCCAGCTCTTAGGTGCAGCCTTCAAGCACAGCCGCTACATCCTCTGGAAAGAGCAGCAGCAGGAGCGCAGGAGCCGGGAAATGCCCCCCGGAGCGTTCGGCTAATGAGCAGCGCCGGCGGCCGGCGTGCCTGCCGCAGAGCCCGGGCGTCTGGGGGCTGGAGCAGGCAGGCACCCCGGAGCCTGATTGCAGGTTTTAAAAGTGCTGCTTGATGAGATGAAACTGCTGCTGTTTGTGGCTGATTTGGAGACAATGGGAAGAAAATCAGAGGTGAGATCCAGAGACTAAACTGATCTTGATTCTGAGCATGAGACATTCGGGACTCCAAACCCAGATTGAGATCCAGGTTTTATACTGAGGGCCCTGCCCTCACGGTGGGCTGGTTCAGAGTCCTGCAAGGATTTATTGTGGTGGTGCTGGGTTGATGATGCTAGAGGTCTTTTCCAAGCCAAACAGCCCTGTGCCTCTGTGATGGGGAGGTTTGGGGCTGTCTCCCTGTAGGGAACTTGCCTGTGCTTAGAAACAGCTGATTTGGGAACAGCAGGTTTCTGCTGACGCCCCTGGCCTCAGAGGGGACTGAAGCAAAATCCTGCAAGGATTTAATGGCTGTGGTGATGTTAGGTCAATGGTTGGACTTGATGGTCTCAGAGGTCTTCTCCAACCAAAACATTGCTATGCTTCTGAGGCTGTGGGTTGTTCCCCTACAGGAAACTTGCACTTGCTTAGAGATTGCTTAATAAGTGACTTAAGGGTACTGGAATGCTTGTGTCCTGGGTCCCGAGCTCCATTTAAACCAAGCTAAAGTGCTGAAGCACTGAGTGGTTCCACTGCAGGCTGCATCAGGAGCTACTTCCTCAGTTCCTGTAGTCTGTGGTCCAGCAGCTTTGCAGGTTAGCTTTTGATTAATTACATAATACCCAGACACAGATATTTATAGCTTGCAGAATTAGATAAATTCTCCAGATGTGGCTTCCTTTTAGCTAACTCGAGATGAATGGAGATCAAAGCCTTTGATCTTTAGCCTGACTGAAACCTGCTGCTGACATAAGCCTCCAGAAGATGATGCAGCAAGGGGGACTGGCCACTGAGCTTTGATAGGGAACCAGCTCAAACAAAACCTGTGGGAAGAGACTTGGTGCAGGATAAATCTACACCCCCATCGAGTCTCTGCTGCTGAGAGTGGCAGGCAGTTTCCAATGAACCTTTTGCTCTTAAACAACAGATTTAAATCGATTGATGCTGTGGTCCGGCTCAGGAGTGCTTTGAGCCTTCTCAGTGCCCATGTGTCCTCTGCCATACACAGGCCTGGCAGCAAATGTCATTGGTAGCAAGTTTATAGCCTCAGTTAAGGCTATTGCCATTGCTCCAGATGTGGAAAGCAGAATTATAGCTGAGTTTCTGGTACAGTGAAATCCCTGATGTGCCCTAGCATCAGCACTGCCAGCTCAATGATATCTTCCTCATGACCCTTGGAAAAAATGATGAATAGCCAGGGAGCTGCAAATTCAGGCTCAGTTCTGGCAACAGGAGCATTTCATACAGGTCCTAGCCAGGTGGGCACGTCTGGAATCTCAGATCTTGTACCACAGGTTATTGTGGCAGTCGCAGCTGTGAAGCAGTGCACAGGGCCCCGTGGCCACCTCTGCCTATCTCTGGAGCTTCAGCAGCCCCACAGCTTGGCTGTAAACCCACAGGGTGCTTTGGGTAATACTGCCAAGAGGGTTCCAACTGCCATGGCCGAGGCTGCTCCACACACTGTTTTCTGTAATGTCAGGCACTGGCACAGGCTGCCCAGGGAAGTGGTGGAGGCCCCATCCGTGGAGGTGCTGCAGAAGGCTGTGGACATGGCGCCTGGGGACGCGGGTTAGTGACCATGGTGGCCTTAGGTTGAAGGCTGGACTGGATGATCATAAAGGTCACTTCCAACCCAAACAATTCTGTGATTCTATGGTAAATGAAGCTGATGCTACAAAGTAAAGCCCCACGAAAAGCAAGCAAGCAACCAACCACAAAAACCTGCCCAAACTTTAGATGCAGACTTGCCAACGTTGGAAGAAAAAGAATGAATCAAGGACACTGCAGTGTAGATGACCTACAGCAGCAAGAGAAGGGCTGAAAAGCCAGAGAGAAAGAGGTTGTTAATAATGAAGTGAAGCTCACACTTCAGAGGCGGGGATCTCTGAGCCTGCTGCAGAGTCAGGAGGGTCAGAGGGTTGATGCTTTTTGTCAGTGACGAAAGCATCATCCAAAGACCAAAGCAGTGGTCAGAGGAGCCTGAGGCTTTTAGAGGATGGCGCCAACTGTTCCGAGAGCCTTTCAGACCATGCTTGGATATGGAAGAGGAGCAAAAGTATTGGAGGGGAGGCTCTTGGGCATCTTCTCCTTTCAGGAGCTGGAAATACACACATAGAAGGCAGCCTGGTGGCACTGCCAAGGAGAAAGGGAAGTGCCTGGTCTCAGTGCACTCAGAACAGAGGATTTCCACTGGCGAGAGAAGGCAGAAATGCTCATCCCAGTGCAGAGAGAGCATAGGAAATACATCTGATCTGCTGAGTCATAAATTCCTTATTGACACCAGAGGAAGGGACTGTAATTACTGAGATTGCTGAAGATGTTCATAAAGGAATAGCTCAAATACTTCAGGGAAAAGGCAGAACAGAAAAGGCAGAAACCCAAACGCAGCTTGCAAGAGCTGTCAGGGATAACAAGAAAGAGTTCTTCAGCCATTAATAATGGGAGGGAGAACAAATGAAAGATTTGTCCCTTACTTTGTGGAGAGAAAAGCTCCTGATCAGTGAAAATAAGAAGAGTTGCTGCCTTTTTTTCCCCAGAATAAACAGTGAGTAAGTGTTAGCCATAGTCAACACTGACAAAAAGAACTACCTCAGCATAGATTAGGAGGAGACCAGGTTAGAGAATACTTAGGTAAATTAGAAGGTTTCACACTGGCTGGGGCTGACTTTATCCTGCAGTACCGGCTTTAGTTATCCCAACACTGTTACTGCTATCTCTGAACTCAGGGATGGGCTGGGGTGATACCAGCAGCCTGAAGTATTGCTTCCCTCTAACTGGTAGGAGAAGGGAGAGGGCAGAGAGCAGGGCTGTACAGCTGTCAGCTTGCCCTCAACATCCAGGAGGAAGCTGGAGCAAATAATCACCTGAAGTCAAGAGCAGGATCAGTTTGTTGTCTTCTGCAGTGTCCAGGCACTCCCCTCAGCCAGCAACCTGCCTCTAAGCGGGGCCAGTTTTGCCTTTCACCCTGTGTGTGATATCCATGAAGCTTCTGTCACTCCAGACCCAGCACCACATAATCACCTTCTGTGATTTTCACCCTCTCTGTGCTTACAGCATCTCTCCCTGTCCTGTCACAGCATCACTCCACCCCCTGTCCTGCTCCCCCTCTCCATCCTCAGAGCTCCTGGCCTGCAGCTCTGGGGCATGCAGCTGCTGCTTCATTGGCTTTATCTGGAATGAAAGAAGTTTACAGCCTCAAAAACCCCCAACCCATATGGTTCAACATCTGATTTGTTTCAAGTCACTTGAGCCCCAAGTGGAAAACTCCTCCCTTTCACATATGCTGAGGAGTTGGGGTGTGGATTTCTCCAGAACAAGTCTTCTGCCTGCCTTTGAAGGAAGCAGCTTGGCCTTTGATGTAGCTCTGAGCAAGGAGGTGGCCTCATCTCATGGTGTTTGCTTCACAAGATCTTAACTGTGGGCCATTATTTACAGTTCATACAGAAAACCAGGAGCAGAGTCTGACAGTACCTTGCTAATGCTGCCCAGGCTGGATTTGGTATAACTTGAAGCCTGTCAGTTCAGCCTGGAGAAGGGAAGGCTCCAGGGAGACCTTCTGGTGGCCTCAAAGGAGCTGATCAGAAAGCTGGGGACAGATGCTTTTAGAAGGGCCTGCTGTGGCAGGACAAGGGGTGATGGTTTGAACCAAAAGGGGAGACTTATGCTGGAGAGAAGGAGGAAATTTGTCCCACTGATGGTGGGGAGACCCTGGTTGCCCAGAGAGGTGGGCAATGCCCCGTGGCTGGCA
This sequence comes from Dryobates pubescens, assembly GCF_014839835.1. Taxonomy (NCBI): domain Eukaryota; kingdom Metazoa; phylum Chordata; class Aves; order Piciformes; family Picidae; genus Dryobates; species Dryobates pubescens. The sequence continues at coordinate 25,164,261 of NC_071627.1, read as the reverse complement.
CCAGTGCAGGGGAGGTTGGTTGGGGCTCTGAGCAACCTGCTCCAGTGGCAGCTGTCCCTGCTGAGTGCAGGGGTTGGCTGTGTTACCAGCCTGGGCTCCTCTCTTCCTGTTCTTGTAAAGACTTTTGAACCTTAAATCACTTTATTTCGGATTGAGTTTGGTGAGATGACTCATGAAGAGTTCGATAAGATGGGACCCTTCCCCAGGGCTGGGAGTTTGTGCTTGGATGTGGTGGTGTCCAGGGCTGATAATCTCTTAGGGAGGGTTAAGTGATATGGAAGTTGAGTTTATTCTGGTATGTAGCTGAACTGAGAAAGCCAAACAGCAGAGAGTTTACCACAAATTGGGAATCTGAAGCTGAATTTCAGCCAGCCGCTGCCACCCACCCCTCACTTCTACATCTCCAACCACCTCTGCTGCCTTTGCTCCTCTCACTGGCAGAGAGAAGCCCCCCAGAAGCACCCCCAGCCTTGCAGCATTGTCTTGTGGTTAGAGAGCCATGTGCTGCTCCTCATCCTTCCACATGAGGTGCAAATCCAGTACTTGATCTGGGGTTAATCCCCAGCTGTAGGTAACTCTTCCTGTGTCGTATCACTGGCACTGAGCTTTGTCTGTCAGAGGAGCTGGGGAGAAATCCTCCTCTCTGGTTATGAAATTGTCTGTCTGGAGCTGAAGAGTGTGTTGCAGCTGAAATGCTGATAAAAGCACTAAATGTGGAGCTGCTAACACAAAGCTCCAGCAGCAATTTAGCTTGCTATCAGGCAGTAAATAAGAGTTACCTGCTATTCTTTGATCACCCTTTTTTTTCTGCCCAGAACTGCCTGTGCTGACAAATTGTGTCACCAGAAAGAAATCCCAGGCTTTGATGAAATAAAGAGGGAACATGGGTCTGCTGGGAGTTGAAAGCTGCACTTAAATAGGCTGCTGTAGGATTTTGCATAGCTGGAGTCATATTCAGGGTGCAGGAGAAAGGGCTTGGTTGAAGATGGGGCAGTTTGAGGCCACTGTCCTGCTGCTGGCCAGGAGCAGCTGTGGTGGCCTCGAAGCCCCCCTGAGCCCCATGCAGGCTTTGAGAAGTGTTTCACCAGAAGCCTGGAGCTGTGGTCAGCTGGGGCTGGTCCTGCTTGGGGCTTGCTGGCAGAGCTGCTGTAAATGGGTAGAGAGGGACGAGAGGAACCTTGTAGAGAGTGCAGAACTGCATTGTGATAAGCAGCTGGCTGAGGTGAGGGTTGGATTCCATGGCTTTAGGATGAGAACTGGTGAAATGTTGCTCACCCAGTGCTAACAGTGGAGCTCAGATGTCAGTCTCAGGTAGATTCCAGGCTCCTGAACCATTTCCCACAGGGTTCCACATCTGCTGCTTGAAAAGCTGACAGCAGTGCCAAGAGAACTGAGAAACCACAAACAAAGGTGAAGGGTTGGAAAGCAGTTTTGGACCTGCACCTCTTCAGAGCCTGGAGGCTTTTAGCTCCAAACTCTTCATTTGCTCCCTCACAGAGTGCGAGGCTGTCCCTGCATCCTTCTGCTCTCAGTTGTTCCAAGCACAGGACAGGCCAAAGCCAGGACTCTCACTGAGGTCATTGCTAAAGACCTCAGTGGGCAGGGGCTCCAGACTCTGGTTCTTTCCTACGGCCATGTGAGTGAGATTGGCTGTGGTCAGGTCTAGAAGGTCTCAAACTGGACCATGCTGTGGGCCAGCTGCCTCCCTCACCCTGTCTCTGGTGGTGGCCAGCTCCAGATGCTCCACAAGAGGATGCAGGAGATGTGGTGGCAAACACAAGCACAGAAGTCTGCTCCCCTTGATGATTTTTTTTCACCCAAAGATAAAATCCTAACACTTAGGGACTGCCTTCAGTCTTGGGGCTTGCCCTGGCTTGGGCTCTGCTTCCCTGCAAAGGACTTGGGTTTCTCCTTGTCCGTTGCTGATTTATGAGCACCTCCTAGCAAATCTAGGACCACAACCTATCAGCTTTGAGTTTGCCACCTCACCTGCAGGAATGCTAATTGACCACTAATTAATCAATATTGCCATGAGGTGATCCTTTATATAGCAGTATACTCAAATTAATAAGACTTAAGCCCAGGGGAGCGACAGAAATAATTATCTTTGCAGTGGCTCCAGCCAACGACACCTCTGAGAAGCACAGCAGAGCTGGGGTGGCACAGAGACACTGTCACTGTGCCCAAGGTGGCTCTGTGCTGCCTACACTTCCCTGCTCCTGTTGTGATCTGGGGCAAACAGCAGGTGGAAAAGGGCAGAGTGTTCCCAGAAGGACCAAGGCCAAACCAGAGGGTTGGAGCATGTGCCAGAGTGGGTATTGCTGTGGTTCCAGATAAAATATCAGGTGTGAAATATCACAGAGGGGGGACTTGGAAATCTCACTTGGCTGGGGAGGCTGAGGCACTGCCAAAGGCACTGTTCTTAGAATGGAATGGGATGGGATGTAATAGAATTAACCAGGTTGGAAAAGCCCTTTGAGATCATCCAGTCCAACCTATCACCCAGCACCATCTAACCAACTCAACCCTGGCACCAAGCATCCCCATCCAGGCTCTTCCTAAGCACCTCCAGGGACGGTGACTCCACCACCTCCCTGGGCAGCACCTCCCAATGGCCAGTCTCTCTTGCTGGGGAGAATTTCTTCCTCACACCCAGCCTAGCAGGTGTCTTCTCTGCCTTCAGAGAGCCTTGCTCCTAAGGAGCGAGCGCAGCGCCCATTTCTGTGTCGGCACGGCTGCAGCTGCCACCGACGCACGCTCGGCCCTGGGCACCGAGGCAGATGTGCAGGAGGCTGATCAAAGCATTTTAAATACATCTGGCAAAGGGGAGGCTCGAGGTGAAAGGTCCCACTTTGTAACACGTGAGAACACAGAATCAGGGAAGTGGTTTGGTTGGAAGAGACCTTTAGGATCAACAAATCCAACTGCTGGGTCTCCCCTAAACCACACGGCTTTGAAACCCTCCAGGGCTGGGGACTCCACCGCTGCCCTGGGCACCACACGGTCACAACAAAGCCGTGAGCCTCACTTGTAGAGGCTGCTGCTGGAGCAGGGAGCTTGCCCAGACGCTGATGCATGAGAGCCCAGGGGTGTTGTGGCTGCGTGCATGTGAATGCATCACTCAGGAGCAGAACTTCATTCATTGCTTTTTCTCTGGAGGGTAATGTTGGCAGCTGGAGCTCAGAGGTTTCCTGGATTTAGGTGCATTATGGCATTAGTCTGTTTCCATTGCTGGAGGCAGCGTCCTCAGTCAGAAGCAGCCCTGTCCACTGCTCTAAGTTCTTCCTTTCTACTAAACATTCCCTGTGTGGTTGGGCAGCAGCTCTATCAGGATGCTGCTTCAAGCTGACCTTACCCAGCACATTTTAACCCCATGGTTAAATCATAAGATTGTTTCAGCTGGAAAAGGCCTCTAAGATGCAGTCCAACTGCTGACCCAGCACTACCATGGCCACTAAACCATGGCCCCAGGTGCCCTGGCCACATGTTTCTTGAGCACCTCCAGGCATAGTAACCCCACCACCTCCCTGGGCAGCCTGTGCCAGTGCCTGACCACTCCTGCAGTAAAGCAAATCTCCCTCATCTCCAGCCCAATGTCAGCATTTGGGTGAATGCATTCCTGCAGCCCCACCAGTGACCTGTGCTGGGTGGTCAGGCAGGCTCCACGATTAATGGGCAGAGACTCCCAATTCATCTTGATCTCTCTCACACATATGGCTCCATAAATGCCTCTGATCACAGCTTTGGCAGAGCTACTGCAGCTCCAGAGGCTGCTGAGGTCAGTGTTCAGCCAGCCCTGCCCCTGCAGAGGCAGCCAGCACGAGGTGTGGGTCCCTGTGCCAGGGAGAGGAAACATCTCACCAGGGGCAAAGGTGGCCTGGCAATGTCAGGGGGAGCAGAAGGACTTCTCATGGCATTTCTCTGTCTGAGGCACCCCCCTTTTGCTGCCAAGAAAGCACACAGGACGGGTGATGGTGACAGCCCTGGGGGAGTATTGACAGCTTTCCCCACTTCCCTCTGCTTGCCTCTCCTCACAGCCACCAGCACAGCATGGGGGGAAACCCAACACTCCACCAGAAGTTCCTGTGCTGCCTGTTTGCTAAATTGCCCTGGAGGAGAAAGAGGATTAGCTCTGCAAAATCCTTTTGATCCTCAGAGATCTGCAGGACTCTTGAGACTCCTCCAGAGAGGTTTGTTCTCACTTGTGATAAGTGCAGAAGGTGTCCGTGGGCTCCTTCCAAGGGTCTGGGAAGAGTAACTAACGAAAGCAAACCTACTGCAGCCCCTTGGAGGAAATGTTGGGAGCTCACCAAGCTGGAGAGGCTGAAGATCACTTCCAGGAGTGGAGGTACAAGCAGGTGGAGCTCTGCTGCTGTCTGAGTCTGCTTTTTCCTGCTTTGCTGGCTTAGGGCTGTGCTGCAAAGACTTGCCAGCTGTGGCTGCCCACAGAAGCAGACTCCTTAACCTAAAGGGAGGTTCATGATTCCAGACAAGCTATTCTGCACCACCTGTGCAGGGGCAGGTTTTCTCCTCCCTTCTCCATCAGGTTCATGCATTTGTTTTGTCTGCATCTGCTGGGTCTTGCAGGAACAGGAGGCCCCAGCAATGAGCACCTTGCTGTAGGGAAAGGACTGGAGCTGCCTTGGGAAGTGTGGGATGGATTTCTTCTAAGGCCTTTTTGTGCTGTTTGGGTGATATGAAGGGGACTTGGTGTAGCCAAGAGTGGTAAAATGATCTGCAGTCTGTCCAAACTTGGCCTAATTTGAACTTGAAAGCGAGCTCCAAAGCCCTGCTGCTTACTTTTGAAACCATAACCTTCTCCCTGTGAAAGAGAAGTTCACCCAGTCAGCAGCTCAAAGGCTCTCAGATCCCCATCTCTGCAGAGAACAAATTCTGCCTTCCCACCGTATCAACCTGCCCTGCTCTGCACAGGAACATCAGTGGCTGTGGATGAAGGTCTGGGAGGATTTTTTTTCAGCTTCCTGTAGTTATCTCAAGCCTTCATCTCTGAAATGCAAAGGCTTTTGTAGACTTTGTATTCTACCAGTGTGGCACCGAATGCCCTCCTTCTCCAGGTATTTATAGCAGCCTCTGCAGCTTCCATAACAGCTGTGAGTGGCTCAGCACCTTGCAGCAGGATGCCTTGTTCTCCCCATTCCACAGATGGGGAAATAGGGCACTGGGAAATGGAGTGATTCCCGCAGGACTTCCTGGAGCCCACTGCCACGACCTGACTGCAGCTCCATCTTCAGCTCAGGTGCTGCCTGGGGCCTCTGCAGTTCCCCTTGTGAGCAGGATGTGCTAGTGACATCAATCCTGACTGAGGCACAGTGCCCTGGCTTCCAGCACTTCTGAGGATCCTCAGGTGTCTCTGGACTCTGTGCAGGCACCCAGGACCTCTGACAATAAAGCTGGGGTTTAGGTGTTGTAGTTACTGGCAGAGCAGAGGATTAACTGGGTGTGGAGAGTTGGATTAGTTCTTCCAGCTCTGCTTGGTCTCCAGCAGCAGCAGAGCTGCAGCAGGCTCCTCTGAACCTAGGGTAGAAGTGGGGTGCAGGGAGGGCTCCATGGACACACCTGACATTGTGTATGGAGCACTGGGGCTTTTCCCATGGGCCTGATGAGGCAGTGGGATCTCCCAGCTAGCAAACACAACACTCTCTTCCTGTGCCTCAGTTTCCCCATCTGGAAGCCATGTGCAGTAAGCTAACCCCCACCCCAACGTGGCACAAAGCTGCATTCTTCTCCAGTAGGATTATTTCTGGCACTCTGCTGTTGCTGGCAGCAAGGACTCAAACCTGAGTCCTGCAGAACCTGAGGCTGTGAGAGGCAAAAGCTTCCTTCTGGGTCCCAGTGGGCCCAAGCTCCAGCAAGCTCAGCAGCATCAAAATCACTAAGGTCTTATTTTCACACTTAACCCTTCTGATCCTGACTTGCTGTTCCAAGGCATGCTCCTCTTGCTGACCTCCCCAGCAGCACCAGTTCCGAGCTCCAGGCCCTTGGCTCCATGGCAGGAGCGTGAAGGGTTACTTGCTGGGTTAGTTGGGTGCTCCATCAGCACCATGCTGGTTTGCAAGACAGTCTGCTGGGGACAAATCATGCTGCCATGTGTGGGTTCTTCCCCAGTGATAGAACACTTTGGGATGCAGGCAGCAAAGGATGGCAGCTGGGCAAAGGACTGGTGTTGGCAGAGGAATCCCTCCCCAGCTGCCAGAGCTGTGGAGGTGCTGCTGCAGTGGGACATCTTCCTGCACCCTTTGCTCCAGCACACCAGAGCCTGGGCAGCACTGGAGCTCCTGCTTTTTGTGCCATCAGCAGTGCCTTGTGTTGATGTGACCAGTGCTGGGCAGGGTCAGTCCTGGTCCCCACCCTGGGGCTCTTCAGACTGAAAAAGAGCATCCTGAGAGGGGAGCTTATAAGTGCATATAAATGTCTAAAGGGGGGAGGGCATGAGGATGGGGCTGGGCTCTGCTCAGTGGTGGCCAGTGGTAGGACAAGGGGCAACAGGTCCAAACTAGAACACAGGAGGTTTCACTTGAGCTTAGGGAGAAGTGGCTTTGAGAGTGCTGAGCCCAGGCTGCCCAGAGAGGTTGTGGAGTCTCCTTCTCTGGAGAGCTTCCAAACCCTGCTGGCCATTGTGAGCCTGGGCAAGGTGCTGGAGCAGGGAGGTTGGGCTGGATGATGCCCAGAGGTCCCTTCCAACCCCAGCATTCTATGATTCTTCTTTAAAAGCATCCAGAGCTGGTCCTTCAGCTTTGTCCAGAAGGAGAGCTTGCCTGGTCCTGAGCCATGCTGCACTTGACCCTGGGTTGGAAACTCCAGGAAACTGCCTTCTCCTGATGAAACCCAGGGAGTGGTGACAGGGAGATGGACTTCTGTAAGGTTCCATGAATCTTGCTGTGGGAATGTCTGATCCCAGCTTGGGACTGAGCACACGTGTGAGAGCCTGCCCCAGGAGAGGCAGCAGTGCCAAGCTGTGCCTGCCCTGGAGACCCCCCCTCAGCACATGGACAGCCAAGGCCTGGGGGGCCCTGGCTGTCAACCTGCTCCACCGCTGCAGTCTTGGCACACTGGTAGGTAGGAGCACAGGGTGGGTTAGGAAGGACTGCACTCCATGCAGCGCAGCAGCCCTGCAGAGCCAGGGCCTCCATGAGCCACAGCTGATGGAGGCAATTAGTTGGATTAAGCTGTACCAACATAAACAAAGCAACAAGGAGACGGTTACAGTGAATGCAATAAGCAGGGCTCACCCTGTGCCAGCTGCAGGGGCACCATCAGGCAGTCCAGCTGCATGGGGCAAGAGCCTTGGGTGACATTGGTGCTGGTGGTGCTGAGCAGGCTGTCTGCACAGGGTGCTGCTGGTTCACAGCCACCCCAGGGACATCAGCTGCTGTGATGACCTTGCCCGTTAAAGGGAGCAGGATGGGCAGCTGGGCCCCTGCTGACATCCCAGAAGGCAAAAGCTGGCACCAAACCGCAGACAGGCCATGGCAAACGCTTCTGGGAGATGAAGGGCTTGGAGGAGAAAGTGGAGCACTAGGGCAAGAAGTAGAAAATAAGATCAGATTGGTGCTTTGCTGCATTTTAATTGCACTGCTTAAATCCAGCTTCTAATGCTCTCAGAGCAGACATCAAATAGAGAGCGAAAATGATTGGAAAGCAAGCTACGAGCCCCGGCATCAGAGTGCCCATTACACTTGTCTGTGACCTCTGAGCATGAAACCCACCCTGGTGGTGTTATTTTACATCTTCAGTTCGTTACTGGGCTTCTGAACTCTGCTGCAGCTTGGTTTGCAGAAAGTGCTTAGTCACTGGCAGCAGTGCTGGGAGTGGGAGAGATGCTCACTGGTGCCTCAGCAGAGGCTCCTGCCAAGCTGCTGCCCTTGACAGATCATTGAAAGCTGGTGCACATTTCCCTCACATGTCTACCTTCTGCATCTGTTGTGAACCAGCCCAAGCTCCCTGCCCATGAAGAGCCAGGGGAGAGAACATTCGTGGCTCAATTAATGCATCCCCTCCAGTTGGCTGGGGCAGATTCTTTTTGTGCTTTGCATGCAAAGCACTCTCCTGGTTTTCTGTGTGCCTTGCTGGGAGCACTGTGCTGGCTTTGGGGGAGGTTTTTCATCTTGGGGTTGGAATTCAGGTTTCAGAAGAAGCAGTTTGAAGGGACAGAGGTAGTCAGAGATGTGGGATGGAGCTGCTGTGCAGCCAGGCTGGGATAGGAGGCAGGAGAGGGCTTGGCACTGGACACCCTCACTGAAGAGCACTTTCAGAATGAAATGCAGGGGAAGGGTGCCTGCTGCTGGCTCACATCAATCACCAGGATGGCTTCTGTCATCCCACTGACAGCAGCAGGCACTCTGAGGAGTTGTTGCAGGACAGGCCCTTACCAGGAGGGTGTTTGTCCTGGGTTCTACATGCAGCGGGGCATAGCAAATGCTAACCATTTGCAAACCAATTACAACCTGCTTCTGGAGGTGATTCGTTGAGTGATGACTCTGCTGAGCTCCTCCTAAAGCATGCACAAAGTCACAGCCCTGTGCCATACATGCCCTGAATGTGCAGGGACTGAGGCCTTCTCCACCACTTCTTCAGTCAAACATCACCGTGGGTCCAGTGCTGGGCTCCCCAGTTCCAGAGAGAGCGAGAACCAGCAGAGGCTCCAGAGATGCTGAGGGGCCTGGAGCAGCTCTGTGAGGAGCAAAGGCTGAGAGCCCTGGGGCTGAGAGCCTGGAGAAGAGCAGCCCCAGAGGGGATCTGAGCAATGCTCAGCAAGAGCTAAAGGGTAGAGGTCAGGAGGATAGGGCTGGGCTCTTCTCAGTGGTGGCCAGTGGCAGGACAGGGAGCAATAGGTACAAACTAGAACACAGGAGGTTTCACTTGCAGTTAAAGAGAAAATGCTTTGAGGGTGCTGAAGCACTGCACCAGGCTGTCCAGAGACATTGCAGAGCCTCTGGAGGCTCAAACCCCACTTGATATGATCCCATGCAACCTGATCCAGGCACGCCTGTGCTAGCAGGAGAGGTCCCTTCCAAGGCTCACAGCTCCAAGATTCTGTGATCATTCCAAGAGTCACTGCTGCAGGGCTGGTGCTCCAGGCAGCCCCATGGCTCTGCAGAGCAGCAAGCCAGAGCCCTTCTAAGTCTGCAGCAGCAAAAGCCATTAAAAAAAGGAAATAAATAAAGTATGGAAGAGTTTTGTTGCAATTTCTCTTGTGGACAGGTTGGAGAACCAGCTAATGAAGTGTGGCTGCTTGCAGCATGCTGGCATCCCGGAGGTTTAAAGGGGGTAGCTTAAAGGACACACACAGGGGAAGCAGCTTAGGCTTGAATTTCATTCACACTGGGGTAAGCCATTGTCAGATGTTTTCAGGGAGCTAACAGGAGGAAAACAATGCTCTGTGGGGCAGAATCCAAAGTATCAAAAGTATAAAGTGCTGAAAATAGTTGAAAATAACAGATTGTTTCTCCTCTCCTGACTCAAGGGCCTTTGTTTGCTTGTTTCCTCTCCTGCATCCTGGAGAGCTGGTGAGAAAGGGCTGCAGGGATGGGAAGCCACCAGGTAACCACCACGCATCTAACACAGCTCTGGCCGTTTAGAACATAAGCAGCAGTGACTGGACGTCTCTAGAACAAGGCAAAGGAAGGGATGGCAGTGAGGACTCATGCACCCTGTCTGTGGGACAGCAGAAAGCACAGGTGACCCTCTGGTGATGCCCAGAGCTGTTTGATGGGGCAGCTGGTGCCACAGCAGCACACTTCTGCCCTTCTCCTCTCCAAATAATGCCATGTGCTCATGGATGCAGTGCTGAACCCAGTGACTGAGGTGTGGCCTTGCCAGCGCCCCGTGCCCCGGTCCTGGTGGCCACAATATTCCAGGTGCCCAAGTGCTGCCCCCCATAGCAGAGAGCCTGCTCCCAGAGGCCTGGTTTCCTCTCTTAGCAGGGACAGCTAAGGACCATATTCTAAGTGAAGACATCAAGTCTTGGCTTAATAAACCTGTAGACATAGGGCCCTTGGGGGGCATAACCTCAATTAATTGTGTTTTATTGAGCGTGGTGTTGGCCAAGGCCCTCGTGCTACAAGGACCTCTCTCTGGAGCAGCCAGGGCCTTAAATGCACCCAAATGGAGAATCTACAGAGAATTACTGCTGGCCTGAGGACATTGCAGAGCCCCACCCAGCTCTCAACTCTGCCCTGCCTTGGGTCCAGCACTACAGACACGTTTATTTACTTGGCTCTGCTGTGTTGGTGACAAAGCTGCTTACCAAAACAAGCAGGAGGGAGGATGGACATTTGCAGCCAGGTATGGGATTGCTGATCAGCCAGATCGGGCTGGGGATGCACCTCGAGGTGCAGCCCAGGCAGCTTGGCACCGCTGCACTCCATCAACTTAGTGAATCAGTGCAGCTGCAGTGGCTGTGCCAGAGTGGCTGTGGAGTCCAAGTGGCAGCACCAAGCTGTAATGGTGGTCACAAGGAATTAGCCAGACACCACGGGCTCTTATCTACTCTGCAGCCCCACCAGTGCTCCAGCAAGCTGGGTGGAATTTGGCTGCTTGGGCTTTAAATATACCCCTGGGCATCATTTAACATCAGGGGTTTAAAGCCTTTCTTTTTTTGCAACCACAAGGGAAGTTCCTGTGCCAGGCTGTAACTCAGGGCTGACCCAGCTGCCAGCCAGCTCCCTGCTTCTAGGGCAAGACTTGCTGCAGCCCTGGAGAGGGCTGCAGAAAATGGGTGGCAGATGCACATCTTGGCTGGTTTCTGGGCAGCTTCCTCTTCATAATTGGCTCTGGCATTTCAGCTGCCATAATCTGGGCTGGGGTTAGAAGGGGAGGCTGAACTCGCTGGGGTTGCTGACAAGAAAGTTTGCTGGAAGTGTGGGGAAAGCAGGGCTGAAGGCTCTGTGCTGAGCTGGAGCAGGGACATGCAGGAGCTGCTGGAAGTGCTGCTGATCACTTGCTCCTACAGCTGCTGTCCCCAGTATCAGTGCTCTCAGCTCTTGTCAGCTCTTTGGTTGGAAGAGACCTTTAAGATCATCAGCACTGCCAGGGCACCACTAAGCCATCTCCCTCAGCACCACGTCCACACAGCTTTGAAATCCCTCCAGGGATGGGCACTCCATCACTGCCCTGGGCAGCCTGGGCCAGGGCCTGACAACCCTTTGGGGGAAGAAATTGTTCCTCATGTCCAACCTAAACCTCTCCTGGTGCACCTTGAGGCCATTTCCTCTCATCCTATCACTTGTTCCTTGGGAGAAGAGACCAAACCCCACCTGGTTCCAACCTCCCTGCAGGGAGCTGCAGAGAGCAATGAGGTCTCCCTTCAGCCTCCTCTTCTCCACACTAAACACCCCAGTCTCCCTCAGCTGCTCCTCACCAGCCCTGTTCTCCAGACCCCTCCCCATCTTCATTGCCCTGTGTCCAACTGGTCTGATGTCTCCTCACCCTCCTGCTCTGTGCCAGTGCCAGCTGCAGCTCGCTGGCCACTGCCAGCTGTGCTGCTGCTCTCCAGGGGATGTGCTGGTACTGGGTGTTTACAGTCTGGGAGCAGAGGCAGGGAGCTGAGCCACGGCTGTGCTGGGCGCTTTGCAAACGCAGAAGAGAATGAAAGGCAATCCCTGCCCCAAGGCTCCTGTGCTCTGCAGGCATGAAAACCCATGGGGATAGAGCATGCAAAAAAACCCTAAACATTTCCAAATCCCTAAAGCAAGGACCCTTTGGGGGCAGTTTGGGTTGGGTGATGCTTTGCTGGGAGGGAGCAAGGAAGGCAAGGAAGAAAATCCTAACTGCGTGGCCCAGCCGCAGCCAGGGCTGTGCCTGCAGGGGTTTTTGGCAGCAGGGAGCTTGAGGATGGTTCTGAAGCAGGAGGAAGGAGTGGCTCTGCAGATCTTATCGGGGAGCTTTTCCCAGGCTTGAAAGAAGAGGAGGCTGCTCCTGGGGAAGGCGCTGGCGGGCGGAGCATGGAGGCTGGCAGGGCAAAGGTTGTGGGCTGGCCGCAGGGAGCCAGGCGTGGGTCCAGCCGGGCGAGGGGAGGTGTGCGAAGGTAACAGCGACGAGGAGAGGGCAAGGAGCTGGGCAGTGATGTGGGCAAAAGGGCAGTGCGAGGGTGAAGGGATGTGGGGTTGAGGGCAGCTGCTGAAGCCAAAGATTACAGCAGCTGACAGAGAAGGGGGAGGCTGGGAGGCGAGTTTGGTTTGTATTGGATAAAAAGGTTTTAGGGGTGTTAAAAACCAAACTTCAGATGTGATCCCAAAGAAATCCAGTCTGCAGGTGGTGGATGAAGGCTGTGGGCCTGAGAGGAAGGATGAGATGTTGCTGAGTGAGAGAAAAAGGGGGAAAGAGAGGGAATGGCAGCAAACTGCCTACACCCAGCTTACCAGAGGGGTGGGAAGCAGAGCCCTGAGCTGCTCTGGAGAGCTGCTGCCTCCTTTTTGAGTGATCTCAGTTCTTAACAGACTCATTGCTGATTCTGGTAGCCAGGCTTTGTTCAGTGGCACCCAGTGACAGGAAAGGGGCACAAACTGGAACATCAGAAGTTCCATCTGAACATTAGGAGGAACCTCTGTAATTTGAGAGTGGCAGTGCCCTGGAGCAGGCTGTCCAGAGAGGTGGTGGAGTCTCCATCTCTGGAGGCATTCAAAACCTGCCTCAAGGTGTTCCTGTGTGACCTTCTCTAGAGGCCTTGGCAGGGGGTGAATGTGGCTGCCTGTGGGTGGTACCCTCCAGCCTGGTTCCTCAGCTGGCACCAGCTTCACACAGGTACATTTGCTTTGCTACTTCCAGAAGCTCAGAGCAGCCAAGCACTCTGAGCAAATGTTGTCTCGTGGTGGTTTATCCTTTTGGACTTTGGCCACCACTCAAAAAATGGCAATGGTCTGTGGAAAAGAAGAATTAAACCCCAGCTGGATGGATTTCCCCAGTCCAGCAGAGCAGCTTACCCATTCCTGAGAAAAGATGCAGTCAAGGGACCCTTCCCTTGCTGTCAGGGTGCAGAGTATTGCCCAGGTGAGTCTTTCACTGTGGATGCTTTTGTGTTTGTCCTAGCCAATGTAGAAGATAATCTGATCCTTCCTTCTCCTGCCCCAAATCCTTACATTACAGACATGAAGAAGCAGATTTGGTTTCCTTCCTTAATTTACTTAGTTGGATAAAAGCATTCTGGGTTATCCAGAGCTTTTGTTCTGTCCATGGTATGATACAAACCCAGGCTGTGGAACAACCAGAGATGGGGGTGGGGGGTCATGTCAGACTTGGAGAGCATCACATCCCAGTGTGGTGTGCTGGAAAGCAGGGCAGAAGTACTGCATCCAGAGGCAGCAGTATTGCCTTTAGCTTTCATCCCCTGCATGAGATGTGAGCTAAACCAGTTCATGCCCTTTCAGGAGCCAGCACTGCTTCCTCCAGAAGTGACAGCTTTGCAATCCCTTTCCAGATGGAAGCCATCCTACTTAGTTCTGTCTGCAGAATCACAGCTTTGGCTCTGAGTTCCCTTGGGCTTCCCCAAGGAGGTCCTGAGCTCCAGCTGGGGGGGGATAGTTAAGGAGTAGTGCTGGAGAGGATCTCTGGGAGGTGATACTTATGGATCATATGTCCACAGAAGGGCAAGAACCCTGGTGAAGGGTCTAGAGAACAAGTCCTGTGAGGAGCAGCTGAGGGACCTGGGGGTGTTTGGTCTGGAGGAGAGGAGGCTGGGGAGAGACCTCATTGCTCTCTACAGCTTCCTGCAAGGAGGTTGGAGCGAGGTGAGGGTTGGTCTCTTCTCCCTAGTAACACATGACAGGAGGAGAGGAAATGGCCTCAAATTGTGCCAGGAGAAATTTAGGCTGAACATGAGGAAGAATTTCTTCCCCCAAAGGGTTGTCAAGCTCTGGCACAGGCTGCCCAGGGAGGTGGTGGAGTCCCCATCCCTGGAGGTGTTCAAGAAACCTGTGGCCATGGCAGCTGGGGACAGGGTTTAGTGGGCATGGGGGTGTTGGGTCAACAGTTGGACTCAATGATCTTAGAGGTCTTTTCCAGATGAAATGACGGCAGACAAGGATGGGCACCTCCTGCAGCCCTGCATGCAGCCTCCTCACCCTGTGCTCCCAGGGCTGACAGCCATTTGCATAAGGAGCAGGAGGGTGAGCAAGAACTGCCTCTGTAGACAGCTAACACCACAGGTAGCCTGTGGTAGACCTGCTGCAGCTGTGGGCAGGGAGGTGCTTTGCTAGGAGCAGGGCATGAAAGCCTTTGTGGCCATGGTTGTGCTTTGAAAGCCACTGAGCCCCACCTCTGCACAAGCAACTGCTTGGTTATCAGAGCAGGCATCTCCCAAAGCCCTTGGAGCCACTGCATGAGCCAGAGCTTGCTGCTGCTGCTCAGCATCTCACTTTTAGTCCTGCAGTGTGTTGCTGCTCATTGCAATGACACTGTGGCTTTACAGGGTTCAGGTCCCCAGGCTGCTCCTTGAGGTGGGCTCAAGGTGGTACACATGGAATGCTCTGGGTGGGAAGGGACCCTCCGAGGTCATCTTGTCCAACCCCCCTGCAGTCAGCAGGTTGCTCAGGGACCCATCAAGTTTGACCTTGAATGCCTCCAGGGATGAGGCTTCCACCACCCTTCTGGACAATCTGTTCCACTATTTCACCACTCTCACTGTGCAGAACTTCCTCCTGATGTCCAACCTAAACCTGCCCTGCTCCAGTTTCAAACCATCACCTCTCATCCCTCACAGTCACAGAATCAACCAGGCTGGAAAAGACCTCAGAGATCATCAAGTCCAACCTATTGCCTAACACCTGACAACTAAACCATGGCTTCAGGTGCCACATCTAATCCCTGTTTGAACACCTCCATGGATGGTGACTCCACCACCTCCCTGGGCAGCACACCCCCATGGCCAGTTACTCTTTCTGTGACTGACACAACACAGAGGTTGCTGCTGCAGAACTCTCTGCCCTATAATACCAAACCTCACCCACTCAAACCTGCTTTTTCTTGCATTAACAAAAACCTCCCATTTTCCCCTGCCAGAAATAGCTAAATAGTTTAGATGATGTATTTCAACAACAAGAAAGGCTTCTGTCAAAAATACAGAAAACTGACCCCAAATGCCTTTAGCTTGACACATTGCCTTGGGCTCTCCAGAATGAAAAGTAACAGGCAGCTTTCATGATGGGAAATAGTCCTCCTTAGTCATAGATTCTTTCAGGCTGGAAGAGACCTTTAAGATCATAGAATTAGTCCTCCCCCCAGTCCCAGAATCCAGCATGCTGGGGTTGGAAGGGACCTCTGGAGGTCTTCCAGTCCAACCCCCCTGCTTCAGCAGGGCACCAGCAGCACAATGGCTGGGGAGGGGTGTAAGCTCTCCAGAGAAGGAGACTCCACAACCTCTCTGGGCAGCCTGCTCCAGGGCTCAGCACCCTCACAGCAGAAAAGTTTCTCCTTAGTTTGGGTGGAAAACCTCCACTGTTAGATGGCTGGCCTGGATCTGTGGCACCTGCAGTGCCTGTATTTGCCCAGCTCCCAAGCTACAGGTATGCAGTGACACAGACCTTTGGTTGTCATCACAGAACTGAGCCTAAGATTAAACTGGGCTTGCACTTTACACTTCTGCTTGTAGAGAAGATTGTTTCCTCAGAGCCAGGTGCTAGACACAGCTCATGGCCAGGCTGTAAACCTGGGGGCTGTGCTGTTCCTGACTTTGGCCTTGGACACTGAGATTGCTGGAGCAAACTTTTGTGTGCTCTTGTGTCCTCATGTGGATGCAAGGACACAGTTCCCTGGATGAAGTGCTAAGGAGCCATGCTGATTGTAATTATTATTAGGGATGATGGTTTGAAACCAGAGCAGGGCAGATTTAGGCTGGACATCAGGAAGAAGTTCTTTATTGTGAGGGTGGTGAGCCATTGGAAGGGCTTGTCCAGAGAAGCTGTGCTTAAGACCAGGCTGGATGAGGCTATGGAGTTGGAACTGGATGAGCTTTGAGGTCCCTTCCAACTCAAGGCACTCCGTGATTGTAGTATGTGCAGAAGCTGGCAGTACTGCTGCTGAGCTTCCTCCAGGAGTGTGTGCTCTGCAAAAGGGAGGGAGAACCCACAGAGGAGGATTTTCTCCTGTTTGAGTTGAGGAAACAGATGATCTGTGACACAGCCAACAGCTTGTATTTACTGTGAGCCCCGCTCCCAGTCCCCCATCAAGATAGAATGCAGGCATTTGGTTAAAGTGGTCACTTAGTGCTCCAGAGGTTTAACTGCCCCCACTCTAGAGTCAGAATCAACAGAGTGCAATCTGCAGCTCCCAACTTCAGCTAGGAATGCAGCTCCCCACAAAGCACTCAATAAAAGGGAGATGTCTGTAGCATGTGCTCAGGTTTTCTGCTCCTTCCCACGACCGACCTTGCAAATCTGCTACTGCCAAGAGCTTTCTTTCCAAGCCCAGGTTCTCCCTTAGCTATTTCCAAACTTCATAGCCCCTTACTGCTGCATTTAGTTTTGTGTGTAACATCTCTTTTCCTGGTACTGAGCTGAGGGAGTTCACAGTGCTGGCAGGCAGAATTTCCACCTTGCTTCCCTGTATCAGCAGGAGTCACTGGGCTGAGCTCGGCTCAGCAGTGCTGATGACTGAGCTTGGGTGCAGAAAGGGTCAATAAGGCAGGTGCAGTTTCCTGGGCTGTGGCTGAGGTGACCCCGGCATAAGCCTCTGCTCTGTGGGATGAAGGACCAGTGCTCCTCTGCTGCAGTTCCTGATGCTTTTCATCTTTGAAGGCTTCAGGCCTTG